>NC_058138.1:12003004-12303004 GCF_011075055.1 Mangifera indica | reverse complement strand
AAGTTACTTCCAACACTTTAAAAAATATTTAAATAATTAAAAAAGAAAAAATATAAAGAAAAAAGTGAAAATAGAGAGAAAAAATAAAAACAGAAAATAAAAAAATAACCCTTTTACTCTTTCACTTAATAAAATTTACTAATAAAAAAAAAAGTGAGAATTTAATTTTTTTTATATACAGTGAGTTTTGGAAAGCCTAGAGTGGGATATAGTCTTTTGGCCATTTTTTATTTGAAGGAATAAATCTAGTTTTTATGGGTAGAGTGGGTTATTTTCCCGAATCGATTTGATTATATGGGTATTATACTCACCAACATTTTTAAAATAAGATTGGTGGTTAAATTAGTTATCTCACTAGTTCGTAATTCGATCAGTTCAATCAGATAATCTATTAATTTAATTTATTATCAAATTATTATATAGAAATATTGAAAAAAAAATCATTTTTTAAGTTTGTCTATATAATTTTATCACATTTTTTATATACATAATAATTATACCATAAAAGCTTTATAGTTTCTAAAATACTTTTGTTATGATTAAAGTTTGAATTCATATGATGATACTATTTATTGCCTATTATACCGGTCACAGTAGACCATTTCAACTGTTCATCATCTATTATATTATTCACAATAAACTTTTGTATAAAATGTTATTGTTTATCACATACTGTTATTATTTATCGTAGATATTTTTACTATTTATCATATAATATACTATTTACAATAGTCTTTATTTAAAATGGTGTTGTTCATTACCCAATGTTACTGTTAACAATAGGTGATTTCAACTGTTTATTGTCTATTATACTGTTTACAGTAAGATAAAAACGATAATAATTTAAGTATTTAACTAACAAAGTAATATAAATATTTAATAAAAAAATGTGTGGTAAAATTGTATAAATGAGCAAAAAAAGTGGTATTTTTTTAAATATTTTTATTATATATTTCTTGAATAATATCAAATATTTATTACATTTTCGAAATATAAAATATATGAAGTATATAAAACATAATTTCAAATATATGAATTAAACAATTGACACTTAATTATACGAATTAAAAATACTAATTATAAATTTTAATAACACCAATAATATCATGTAAATCTGATTTTGTTGATTTTAAATCCTTTTTTTGGTTTAACAAATTTATTAAATTTTAAATAAGTTAAAATTTATATATGAATTGAAATAAGCTATTAAATCAAATCAAATTATAAATTAATTCAAGAGTTAATTGATTAAAAGCATTTATATTCACCTCTACTTTAAAATTTTCAATAATTAAAAATATCAAATCATTGCAAAATAAATTGAAAATAAAGGTGAAAAATATAATCACGCTTGTATTCCAGAAATTAAAATCCTTTATTTATAAATTTAAGGTTCTTTCCTTCGAGTGTGAAATGATTATTATACTATAAAATGTGGAAAGCGTTTCAAAAATTTTCGAAGGGTACAAAATATTGACTTTTGTTAATTAAAGTTATATTGAATTTCCTGAAATATTAACAGGGTTTCGAAAGGGCCAAAATAGACTTTTTATTTAGAATTATTGGATTAAATAATGCCAACAATATAAATGTTGACGCATGCATGCGCAAACATCAATACCTACCGAGCAAATCTATTTTATTCCTTTATTTTTATAATATAAAATTGAAACATGTGCTTTATCATGAATTTTGGTGCTTTACAGGGAGTAAGTAGAGATTACCTTTTTCAATACGATCCAGCACAATGAATTTGGACAAGTTCTTGTTAAGAAAATTCGATGATTTTGTGTTTTCAATTCGATAAAAAGTGATTCTTATCTTATTACAATAGAAGATAAAAAAGTATATCGAAAATAATGTGTAAAACGGTTATAATTATCAAGAATTTTTATTTTATTTTCTGAACAAAAGGTATTTTACTCACATAATATAATGTATTTGTGAATGAATGATATATTTAGTTGTTACATACAATTTTTACGACTAGTCTTTATATATTGGATGATCATCTCTTTAATGAGACTTTTGTGAGTTTGATAAAAAAAGTGCTTGATGAAATAATAAAGAGCTTTAATTATTAGAGTTTTAAATAGTGAGGGATTTTTTGGGTGGTCCTAATCTTTTGGGAACTGACAGTTTAATCCCAAACTATAATGATGTTCAATAAAATGGCATTAGTACCAACGGACATGTCACATGTTTAGCTAAAAATAAAAATTAAACGGGGATAACGAAGATAACCTTTAATAATTATCTATAGATGGTCAGTTTAAGTTTTTAATAATATTCTATAGACTAATGGGCTAGTCCATCAATTACAAGTCCTTAAGGCAGGGACAAAAATGTTAAAAGGTGGGTAGGAATTTGTGGGATGATTTTGAAAATTAAATTAAATCGATTAACCTGATTGGTTGAATTAGAACCCATCAATTAAAATCGATTTTGATTTATTTTAAAACTACTTTTTGAGTTAAATTAGATTAAATCATTTAAATTCTTTAACTAAATTAGATATGATCTGATTAGTATGAAAAATAAAAATTTTTAAAAATTTATTTTAATATTAAAATAATTTAAATTATATATTTAATAATAAATTATATAATATTATTTTAAAAATTAATTTTAAATATTTAATTAATTTGATCATCGGTCGAATCAAATTATACCCTTTACTAAATTAATATTTAGTTTTATTTTAAAAATACTCATCTAGGGTTTTGGAAAAGCTTAGGTGACTTCAAAAGGAAGTATTCAAAATTTATTTTAAATTAATCCAATCCAAAGTTGAAAATAATATTTTATGTACCAACGTGCTTTAACATTAAACAATGTTGAATCCTCTGAAAAACATCCTGGCAAAGGATTTCTTTGATATTATAATTATAAAGGGATGTATAATATATTTTTATACTAGCTTTTTACAGATAAGATTGAGCTGGTAAACGAGCCGCTCAATATGAAAAGACTATATTATCCTTCACATTCTAGAAGGAGGTCGTTGAGATACATTGATTAACAAAAATCCTCCTAGAATATTTAAAATAAATTGACAAATATACCCTCATTTTTATAATCATTAGAGTTTATGAAGTTTTTTTGTTAGGGAGAAGGACTATGTCCCACCCAACTTTTGATGCGTTCTCACATTACCACACACGGCAGATAAAAATCTAGTTTTTTCATCTGTGAGTAAACTGTCGTCCAATTTTTCAGTTAGGGACAGAGGTAAAATCGTCATTTGCTATTTAAAACCTTAAAACTTTTAAATTTTACCGTTTCCCCCCTCCAAGTTTTAAAAACTAACAACTAACCCATCTTCAAAGTTTGAAAAGTTTAGATTTCACCCCTGGGGTTTGCTCCTTCTCTGGCCACCATCGACGACCGACGCATTCGACCGATCTCCCATCTCCGACTACAAAGGACGACGAAGGATGACCCTTCATCGCCCAGATCTGGACGACGAAGCGTCGTCCAGATCTGGAAGAATAGACGAAGGACGACGCTTCGTCGTCCTTCGTCGTCGCGTCTTCCAGATGCGACGAGCCACGAAGAGAGAAGAAGAAAGACCTTCGTCTAGCGATCTCCCAGATCTGGACGACGAGCGACGAAGAGAGGTCTTTTCGTCGCATCGTGCGACGAAGAGATCTCTGTCTCTTTGTCGCACCGTGCGACGAGGAGATGAAGATCTCTTCATCGCACCACCGCTGTCGCACCAGGAGAAGGAGGAGGGCGGTGACGACGCTGGAGAAGACGTCGGGAGATAAAGTTGAAGAATGGAGGTGAAATGCTAGTTTTGAAAGTTATGGGGGGCGGCTGTATTTTGACAAATATGGAAACCCCAGGTTTGGGGGTGAAAATGTTAGTTTTTAAAGTTTAAAAACTTTAGGTAAGGTGAAAATGTTAGTTTCTAAAACCTAAGGGGGATGAATGGTAAAACCCTCACATCAATTTTGAGAAATTAAATTGAGGGGTATTTTTGTCATTTCATCTAACAAGGGTAAAATGGATATTTTACTCTTATGCAAACAAATATCATCCATTTTAACAGCTCATAGGTGAGAAAACTGAATTTTTATCTGCTGTGAGTGGTATTTTGAGAAAGCATCAAAATATGGGTGGGAAATAGTCCTTCTCCCTTTTTGTTATGTAATCATACGCCAGGGTCTAAATTTGACTCTTCTAGAAACTAGGAAGCCACGAACGGAAGAAAAAAAGAAATGAAAAAGGAGAATGGTTTAATTCACACTAAGCTTGGAGAAGGCCCAGCCAAATTGTGATTTCAATTTCCAGAAGGCTCTGGAATCACGTTCCAATATTTAAAAGGTCAAAAGACTTATTGCAATCAAAGTTTTGTTAACTAGCGTTAAAAAATTTAAATACTCACTTATGAATTAATTATTATTAATTTTTTTTAATATAAAAAAATTATTATTTTACTAATAATATTAAAAATAATATAAATTTTTTTTATTTTTATTCATAAGTTTTAAAAATTAACAACTTTATACTATCTAAAATTTTTGAATTTTAAAAATTATATTTTTTCTTTCAAACGTAGAATTTTGTTTTCACTCTCAAATTATCATCTTTGATATCAACGACCTTCATTTTTTATCTTAATTCGTTAATCGACTCATTGTAAATAATTTCTAACAAAGAAATCATATCTCTTCGTAAAAAATGAAGAGATCTAGAATATATATTTTTATCAGTTTCTCTTCATCAAGGTAAAGAGATTGACCCTAGATCTTTTTATTTTAAACAAAGATATAACTCTTTTGGCCTATTTAAATTTGGGTGAAAAATAGTTTTTTACCTTATTTAAAACACATTATTTACTGGTAATTTGATTGAGAAAAACGGAGAGTCTATATATAATAAAATATAATTTAAATTTTTTTGATGATGTTTTAAAATCGAATTTATAATCTTTAAATTTAAATTTTAACTTATTCAAATTATACCCAAAATGACTATTCACTCCCTATATATATATAACACATGCAATAATGTGAAGAATGGCGAAACGAATCTTGGACAACCAATTAGCATGTGAAAGCGTGTCAAAATTATTTTTTAATAGCAGGCCTTCCAAGTTGAAACCCAACCCCCCCCAAGTATAAATATTTGGTGGGTCTTTAAACCTTCTCTCTACATCATACATGTATTTTGTCTTTCGAAGTTTGGTCGTTTGAGAAGTTGAGCTGTTGTGAAGAAAAGATGGCGAATTGCGGAGAAATTGGAAAAAGAGTGGTGGTCATTGGTGGAGGCATGGCCGGCTCCCTTATTGCTAAGACTCTTCAATATTCTGCTGATGTTACGCTCATTGACCCGTGAGTCTTTTCTCTTTTCCTTTCTTTTAGTTCATTTTTTCGACAGCTTCTTAGTGGGTTTTTTGAATTGATCTTATCTTCTGTTTCTTTGAATGATGAAATGGTAGAGTTTAAGTTGTTACGAAGAGAGGGATGAGAGCAAATGGCACCCATTTCTTAGATTGCAAAATTTTACTCAGTCTCTATTGTTTTTTCTATTTATTTATACGTTTTTTTTGAGTTTTGAAATGCTAGCTGAGTCTTGAACAACAACTAAGGATAAGATGATGTTTAAAATTTCAATACGTTTCTGGGAATATCAAAAAAGATGGATGCAATTTAATAAATTTCAATTTGAAAAAGAAAATATTAATGAATAATTTAGATGTTAACGTTTATCCATCTATTCATGTTATGAATCTACTTCTAGGATAATTGTCTGCAATGTCAACCCATCAGGTGCCTCATTAGAGGCACAAACATGAATATTTATTGGGGGACAAAATGATACTGATTCTGTTTTTCTGGAGGATGATTAAATCTATCATTTTGTTAAGTTGATGAGATCTTATGAGAGTAAGATCTTGGAGTTAAGGGTGGATACGAACTTAGCTGAGCCTGAACATCTATTGACTCAAGTTTAGCTTGAATGAAAAACAACTTGGCTCAAGTTCGTCGAGCCAATATTAAGGTGGTTCAAGTTCGGTTCGAGTTTAGCTTGAATTTATAGTTCAAATTCATGGCTTGGATATATGGCTCATTAACAAAATAATGTTGTTTAATAATTGTTTAATATAATTCGAATCGAATCACGAGTTAAGTTTGAACCGAATCCAGCCCCCTATTTAGCTCGCAAGCCAACTCTATAGCTCGAGTTCGCCTCTTAACTCAAACTCGATTCATATTCGAAATAAACGAATTTGAACCAAATCAAATCAAGCCGAGTCAACTCAGTTCGGGTTCAGCCCTACTTGGAGTATTTATTGATGGTCAAAGTAACCAGATCCAACGATTTTTGGACAGTATATAGGAATACCAGCACACTGAAGCTAGAAGTAATTAAGAAAATAGTTATAGCAGTCGTAAGGTCTTTGCATGTCAGTTTTTGTTACAAAGTTCTTTTATATGCTAATAACTTTGTTATGATTGATTGATGATTGTAATTTTTCCACTGAGAAGTGAAGAATCGTTAAGTTATAGACAAATAAGGAATAACATAACGAGTCTGCTATAGATGGGTTGAAGGTGGAGGGCTGACTGGGAAACGTTGATTCTTTGTATGTGGGTTGGAGGGCAGACTGCATACATCTAGAAAGTGCCTTTGGAGTCTCAGTTCTTGCAATACTTGTTATGTTTGCTAGGTCATTTATTTTGCGTAATTAGTTACTGCTAATTCATGGTGGAGCTACAGTGCCACATCCAAATATCCAGCAGTAAGATGCTTCATAGTTTGCATTGATTTACTATCTGCAGCCACGATCTCTGCTACTCTTATAACAACTAAAGTCATTTTTCTCACCATGATTAAGTGTGTTACTGGGGTTGTCTATAATCTCTTTGTGCTTCATTTTTTACATTTAAGTGAAGTGTGTTTGGTAATTCCAGGCCTTAGCTAAAGAATTAAGGAACTAGCTGTGGATAATTTTTTTATATTGTGTTGCTATGATCTTTGACTTAATAAAATAAAATTTGAAACAGGAAAGAGTATTTTGAGATAACATGGGCAAATTTGAGGACAATGGTGGAGCCATCGTTTGGAGAGAGAACAGTCATCAACCATAGAGATTACCTCGTCAATGCACGTATTATCACATCCACTGCAACCAATATCACTGAAAATGAAGTTATGACAGCAGATGGTCATGTTATTCCCTACGATTATCTTGTCATTGCCACTGGCCATACAGAGCGTGTCCCCAAAACAAGGACTGAGAGACTTAATCACTACCAAAAAGGTATTGCCATTGTGTTAGAATTTATTTTTATGCAATTCAAAACTATGATTATCCTTTTTTGTCATTAACGTCTAAAAAACTTTGAATTTTGTTATGTGATGTTATAATATTCCTTCTACTAAAGTTAACTCTTTTTTTTTTTTTTTTTGGGGCATGGCAGAGAATCAAAAGATTAAATCTGCCAAGTCAATTTTGATTGTTGGAGGAGGTCCCTCTGGTGTGGAGCTTGCTGCAGAAATAGCTGTTGATTACCCGGATAAGAAGGTTACTTTAGTGCATAAGGGGTCACGGTTGCTGGAATTTATTGGACCTAAAGCTGCTGATAAGACTATAAATTGGCTAAAATCACATAGAGTTGAAGTGAAATTGGGACAATCAGTTGATCTGAACAATGTTTCAGATGAAGGCATATATGTAACATCAGCAGGAGAAACCATCCAAGCAGATTGCCATTTCCTGTGCATAGGGATACCGCTAGGTTCATCATGGCTTAGGGAGACTATATTGAAGAATAAATCGGATAATCGTGGAAGGTTGATGGTTGATGAGAATTTAAGAGTTAAGGGTCACAAGAATATATTTGCAATTGGAGATATTACGGATATTCCTGTAAGTCCTAACTTGTCTTATTTTGAATACTACTTTTGTTTACTTAGTTACTTAGTTACTTAGTTGTGTTATTATCGTCGAATCTAGCTCATAAAAACAAGAACCAATCAGTTTTGTCTCAAAACGGTAGGATAATCTCAACATTAATGTAGGAGAGGATGTATTGAATATATTTAGAAAACTCTATTGCAATTCTACTCTCCTTGCCAGTTTGACTAGAAGTGCCTATTTATTTTGCTTGAATATTATCTGATGTATCTGTTCTTTAATAAGTATGAATTAAATTAAACTTGTAGTGTATGTACAAAAACTCATTCCTTGTACTGTATTTCTTTATGGTAATTAGTTTGGACAGGAGCAATATATAGCCACGATAAGCATTTTATGATTTGAGAATTGAAAATCTTATCTGTATTATCTTTTGGGAAACCTTATTGCAGGAAGCTAAACAAGGGTATTTGGCGCAAAAGCATGCTTTAGTGACTGCTAAGAACATTAAGTTACTGTCAGATGGACAAAAAGAAAGCAAACTGGCAACATATCAGCCTGGATCCACAATCGCGATTGTTTCGCTGGGGAGGAAAGAAGCAGTGGCACAATTTCCATTTATAACGATTAGTGGCTGTGTTCCAGGTATGATCAAATCCAAAGATTTGTTTGTGACCAAAACAAGGCAGGCCCGGGGCTTAGATGCTGGTACCGCAAGTTCAAAAAATAAAAGCAGTTAGTTTGACAAAACAATACCCTTTTATTTTCTTTTTGAGAGTTGCCACACCAATCCTTTGATTAGAATGTATTCTTGAAGGCTTTTTTGTTTGTAAACTTTCTTTGTATTTCTGTTGTGAAAGATGCTGTACCATTAATATGGTACTGTGTATTGTTGAGTTTTTTCTTTGGTTGAAAATGGCAATGTTTTGATTATATCGGAATTCTATCTGTTTGTTTGCGGAATGGTTTTTATGGATTTCATAACTGTAATTCATAATTTTGTCTTTGTATATTAAGAATGATGCATGCAAATTTTCTTAAGGGGGAGAAAAGAAGAAATGGAAAAATATTATAGATAAACAAATGAGAGAAAATAATATATGTTATAGTTTCATATTTCAAATTATGCAAAGCACCTATGGAACCAAAGCCAGAAGGAAAAGATGAAAAAGAAAAATGAACTAAAAATAGGGAATATTTCTCAACCCCGTGAACTATTGTGGTCTTCTTCTGAAACCCTTAGCTTTGGTAGCCTTGATTTTCAATTTGAAAGGCCAAAAGACTTATTCCCACCCAAGATTTTGTCTATTGTCATTGATACCCGCAACTTTTCAAAAATCTAAATATTCATCCATTATTTAACTTTTGTTAAAGTTCTTTGCTAGTCGTAAAGGTAAAATCATCATTTCACAAATAATATTAAAAAAATAATTTTATCTTTTCTTTTTTCAGGTTTTGAAAATTGACAATTTCATCACAACCTAAACTTTTTCAGTTTTGAAAAGTAACTCCCTCCCCCCTCTCTAAGGTTTTGTTTTCTTCCCTCTTCAGTCACTATCTATGTCTCTAGTGATTTCGTCTTCCCACTCAAAACCTTTATTGACTCTTTCTTTCTGTCAACGTATGAAGATGAAGACAAATCATCTTCATCTTTGTCAATAAAGATGATTCCTCTTTGTCGATGAAGAGAGAAAAATCGTTCTTATCTCTCTTTGTTGATGAAGAATTATCTTCGTCTCTTTTGTTGATGAAAACAAAGTGATTTGTCTTTGTCTTCATGCGTTGACATAGAGAGAGAGTCGATGAAGGTTTAGGGTGGTAAGATAAAGTCGATAACCCAAGATGGAAATGATGGGTGAAGAAGGAAGAAAAAAAACCCTCAAGATGGAGGGAAAAAGTCGTTTTTCATAACTTAAAAAGTTGAAATTAGAGTAAAATTGTCAGTTTTTAAAATTTGAGAGGATAAATAAGATAAAATTATATATTTTTTAATATTACTGGTGAAATGACGTTTTTACTTTCACAATTAACAAAAAATTTTAATAGAAGTTAGATAATGAGTGGATATTTAAATTTTTGATAAGTTACAAGCAGAGCTGGATTCAAGCCGATTCTTTGTCGAGCTCGACTCGATTTGTATATAGTAGAGCTTGAGCTCATGGAAGCTAGGCTGGAATTAGGTTCAGCTCATTTTGAGCTGAAATTTTTAACTATTTCGTTATTAAAATGATATCGTTTTAATACATATTGATCGAAACAATGTCGTTTTGTATCAAAATTTTTAATTGACAAATTTGACGAGTAGCTTGTGTTCGAGCTCAAACAAGCTTGTAGAGGGTAGACCTTTTTCAGATTTATTCGAACTAAATTCAAACTTAAATAGATTTGATTTGAAACTAACCTTAGTTACAAGTATTAGTTTGACAGTACACTAAACTCTGTGTAGGAATAAGTCTTTTGGCCTTTAAAATAATATGTTTTCATAACATCCCACCCTCCTCATTTTCTTTGAAGGGAATATATATATATATTTATGCGGAGCTCCTTTATCGTTTTCCTAATTTCTAGGACGTTTTCATTGAACAGACGTGAAGGTTAAGTGAATAATGAATGTTACAAGAAAATCCATGGGATTGACAATTGTGCAACCTTATAGTTTAACAATGAAGACCTACTAAACCTTAAGGAAGCCATGGCTCCCAAATATTTGCATAAAATTAATTTTTCAATAAAAATATATCATATATCTTTATAAAATAAATTAATATTTGAATAAAATATATCATATATCCTTATAAATTTTTCTCTTGTTTCTCCCAAAACAAAACTTTTCATTTATAAGTGACATATTTGACTTCAATGGAAAATGCTTTAAAATTAACACAACATATAATATAATTTGAATGAGTTTTATCAGTTGTAAAAGTAATAAATATTTTAAATAAAATCATGCGTGTTCATTTTAAATACATAAATAGGTATATATTTATGTGTTAATATATGATTAAATAATTTTGAATTAAAGATAAAGTAATATCTAATCACGTAACAACACATATAAGTGCATACTCATTTATATACTCAAAGTAATTACCCATTATATTGTTTTTTAGGCATATATGTTGAATGCATTTTTTTTTTTCAAATATCATTTATAGACAAATATGGAAAACATTTTTTTCGTTTTTCAATATTTCAGAAAAATATTAAAAATGGATGAAAAAATTCATAAGAAAACACACCGAAACAAATTAACAAATACAACTTATTTTAATTTTAAAAATAAATTAATCAATTAAATAGGCAAATTAACCAACCCTAAATATAAAAGTACAATCAAATCCATACCCTAATATGAAAATCCAACCCAAACCCTAATCTTAAATTCCAATCCAATGAATAAAAGCCACTAACCGTAACTCTTTAGTCCAAGGGAAACTGAATAGGGGTCTCAACAACCATGACAATTACATTTCTAGAGCCGCAAGCCTCGGTTTAGGAATCCCAAGAAGGCCTAGAACAGTGCACACTCTGGCTGCACGTCGACACACATTTGTGACCCTCTACTTATCAGAAAGGTTGCACGTTGCGGACTTGAGCCTCATGTTAGCCAACAAGGCCTCGTGGCCTTGTACGACCCACAAAGGTTGCAAGTAACCAATAGAAGCTTGGATTTTTTTTCCTTGGTGAAGAAGCTGAGGCTACTAGGGTTTGGATTTGCTAGAGATGAAGAAGAGGGTCTTAGGGTATGGATTTTTTTTTTTCTTTTTCCATGTTATTCATATTTCAATTACTATTTTATTTTGATCTTTTTAACTTGTCAAAAAGTTGTAACATCTTATTAACAAAGGATTGAGGGCTATTTATGAAATAACATGTTTAAATTGAAAAGGAAAAAAAAAAAAAAAAGAGAACCTGATACGTTTTGCAGTAATAAGAACTTTATGTACTCGTAACCTTTTGAATAAAGAGAAAGTTTATTTTAAAATTGATGCATTGACACCCACGTTAAAAATACTGATTATATAAAGCCAAGAATTTTATAATAAATACATTAAATAATACGTTATGTTTTTTTAGTATGTTGAATCTTATCATATATATATATATATATATATATATATATATATATATATATATATATATATAAGACAATGAAATTTATAATAACAAGGATAAACAACTCTACAAAAACTTTCGTTACAATGTCTTTTGTATTTTATTTCCTTAATTATCGTATAAAGCATGATCTTTCATTTTTTTTTACCCATTTAAAAAAATACTATTAAAAAAAAAAGTCTTCTTGTAGCTAGCTCAAAGTAACCAATCCGAAAGAGAAAGATATATTCAATGCCAAAATATGTTGGGCAGAAAGCAAACAAACTAATAAGTCGGGTTTTTTTATGTGTTATTTATATATATATATATATATTAATCCTTATTTTATTTTAATTTATAAATATAATAAGTCGGGTTTTTTTATTAAATAAATTTAGATTTTTTTCAAATAAGGGGGACCAAAAAACCCAATAAAATGCTTTTTAAATGACATTAATTCTGAGAACAAAAGTATCCAACGTTGTCGAAATTTATTTTCAGGATGTCGGGGTGGTGAGATGCAAGTACTTTTAATGATAATTTTGCCCTTAATATTACAATACACTATATGAAAAGAAAAAATTAACAGGACAAATTACGTTCTGGCTTTAAATTATAGTGCTTATGCAATAATCATACTCTTTCAGCAAGGGTCATTAATTCTTATAATATAATTTCTATCTTCTATTTGCAGCAAAGAAGCGTTATTTACAAAAATAATATGCATAATTTTTTATACAAATATTAATATATTATCATATGATTTTATAATTTTAAATAAAAGATAAAATAAAATCAAATCACACGATAACATAATATTTTTTTAATAAAATTATATACATTATTTATACACATAATTTTATTATTTGAAAAATATTTTTTCGAGAAACATCATTTCAACAGAATTATATGTTTCAGTAATTATGATACAAGACTTGTTATCCAGGATAGGTTATGTGTGCCATACATCAAGAAATGTAGATAGAACTTTTATCCTTATTTAGCAATGAATCTACTCAGTATTTAAAAGGGGATTAATGTTCTTATTTTCATTCGTATCAACAAGATAAAGTTATCCTATCTTTTTTTAATTGATAAAATTTTGTTATTGTAGATACTCTTTCGAATAAATTTTTCATATCCAAATATTTTTATTTGAATATAATTTTTATTATAAATCTTATAAAGATAAATGATTAATAATGGGGGGATCAAAACTAAGTTTGACAGACACATAGACCCACTACCAGGTCATCTAACTAATTACTCTTTCTATACACATTTCATAATATTCTTAAAAGAATTTATATTTCTTTTATTTTTCTTTTTGTTTTATCTATCTTATATAATACTAATACATGTCCGAGATTTTTACCATATCCTTAACATCATGAATATAATTATAATTACGTATATAAATAATATATAAAATTTTATATACAAATAATGATATATTATTATATAATTGAATATTATTTTATTTTTATTTAAATTTATCTAATTATATAATGATATATTATTATTTATATATAAAATTATATAAATTATTTGTATATATAATACTAATATAATTATTAGTTTCCGCAATGGTATTGTATCCTTTCGACAATGGCTTTTGCTCTAGCTACCTCACACAAAAAACTAACCTAAAAAAAAAAAAAAAGAAGAGAAAAAATTTACAGAAATTAAAATATAGATTTTTTAAAGAAAATCAAGAGTGAGAAGTTTCCAAAAAAATGAAAGAGAAAGATGATAAGGTTTAAAAGGTAATTTACTTAATATTTAGAAATTTCAATTAACTAGAAAAAAGAAAGGCAAAATGGTGGGAAATATTTACTTGATATTCGATAATTATTGAATGCCTGTAATAATAAAACTCAACTCATAAAAACAAATGTGACTATTTATATTAATTACTGATATGTTGGATTTTTATATATGTTTCCTTCAAAAAAAAAAAAAAAAAGGCACTTCACATCGAAATTGAAAATGTGCTTAATATAAATGCATTCTATAAAATCTCTCAGGATTTGTAACTATGCCTTTATAGCTGCGTGTAAGATTAAAAAGAAGAGTAACCTCCTGTATACTTATAATAAATATTTATTTAAGTATTCAATTATTCATACCAATACATTAGATTAAATTTCAGTTTTTCGTAATCTAAATTCTATAAACACTGTGAATTAAGGTGTGAAATAAGATTCTGTAATATTTCCAAACCAGCTTGACTTTGACAATTTGCAGAACCCACTATAAAAAACAAACAAGAAAGGTTGAAATCCGAGAGGGCATAAAGTAATATGGGGACTACATCAAATCAGTCCCTGCCCAATAATAAAAACTCCAGTTAAGAGCTGAACCGCTCTGACTCTTCATCCATCCGAATATTCAAGTCTTAATCATCCAGAGAAACTTCGTTTACCTCAAAGGAATCTATCTCACAACTAGTTCCCTCTCAAATAACCTTTTTTTATTTATAATTTTGGAATATTAAAAGTAATCAGTCGGTGACATTGTTAGAACTTTGACGTCCTGATCTGATTAGGGCTGTGACTTAAATAAAATGAGAAGGAACTCAGACTCTCTTAACCCCAGTATTTTACAAACGGACTTTCATAATTTTAGGTTAACAAAAAGTATGGATTCGATGAACATTATAAGATACGGTTTAGGATAATTAATTAAAATAGTTAAACAATTTTAATCAATTTGTATAGATTATGCAAATATAATAAAAATATATATTTTATTAAAAATATCTATTTTCCTAGATATGATAAACAGTGATTTGATAAATAATGATTAGCTATGATGGACAGGGACTAGGTGGAATTATCCCTTTTGGCTTTTCTATGCCCAAAATTTATATCAACAAAAAAATCCATTATTTTCTGATAAAATAAACGGCTTTACCATATAAATTAACTAATAAACGATTTTTATCAACTAATTGGCATCTTATTTCTTTTTTTTTTTTCTAATTTTAATTAAGTTTTACATGAAAAATGTTTGAAAAAATAAGATTTTTTAAATTAAAGATGAGAATGAAACATATATTAAATAAATAAAGATATTAATTATGTTCAAATAATCCCGATAATTTATAAAGAATTGATAAAAATAATTTAGAGCCATTAGCTATTTTAATTAATTAATTTAGATTAACAATTCTTTGTTTTAAAAAATTATACATAAATATGCTTCTTGCCTATTCATCAAAAAATAAGTCAAATCATTTGACTAGTTGACTAAAAATAATTAAAAAAAATGAAAATACTGTTTTTCAAAAGGCTGAGAAGAGATATTTGCATGCGTAGATTGACGTCAAAGGGACCTTTATAAGGAGGGAATCAAAGAATAACGGTTAACTGATCCTACGGCTCATATTTGACATTAAAATTAGCATGACGTCATGCTTCATGTACGATTGGGTTGGCACGTGCCAAGATACCTGGTTCTTGTAACAATGACGTGGGCGATGACAGTAACTGAAGACGGCGCCGCAGCATGATCTGTCGATCAGATCGAGTACATTTATATCTACAATTTGGACGGTGTATTAATCATCATTTCTCTCCAAAAATGGCTGCATAACAATCATTTGCACGACTTTTTGCTTCCAAATCCTTCACTTTTCCTCTATAAATTGCATCCATTCCTTCAACTTTCTGCATACATCCTTCTTTTATTTCCAAGACAAAAAGTTTTTCTAATTAATTTCGTAAAGCTTTCACTCCTACAACTAATGGCGTTACCAACGAAATTCACCCGTATGGCTGTAATGCTGCTCTTTTTCACTACTCTTGCCTGTTTTCTGCTTTTTTGCTCGGTATTCTCCAAAGGCAGTTCAGGTCTCTCTCTCTCTAAACATTGTAGTTATGGTGAATATTGGGTTTTTATTATAGCTTCTTCGTATAATTATATATATTTTCGTGCTTCATACAGATTGTGTAACTGGGTATGGATGTTATTATGTACAAGTGGAAATGCGAAACAGAAAGGTTTGTCTTACTCTTTTATGCCTTCATAGTTTTTAGAGTTATTCTTTTTAATAAAGTGAGATTATGTGCATGCATGTAGCTTCTGCGCGAGGTGGTGAAGACTGAGGGGCTTGCATCTTCGAGTCATGAGTTAAGGGTGGTTCCATCGGGGCCTGATCCCGTGCACCATAATAACAATCCTAAGAAGCCACAAACGCCATGAACGTTCTTGATATATACAAGACTTTTGACTTTTGTGTGTAGCTACAACTTTGTTTTGGTTTTTCTTTTCTTTTTGCCTAAGAATGGCGATCAACATTGGACATCTGCAACCACCATATGTACCTCGCAGATTTCTTAATATGATTCTAGCGATGCTTTTGTCATTGTAAAAAATTCTGTACTAGCAGGATGTTTTCTGGTTTTTACCCTTTTCTGAAGATACAATGAACTCATCCTCTGTTACCGTTCATCCTTAAGAATCATTTGCAATATATTTTTCGTCTGAAAATTCGTCTTTAACATTCATATACACAAATTATTTTCTCGTGTTATATATCACTATGGAAAAGATAGTATTCAGCGTATATGACTCCAAGTCAGGATGCATACCAATCAAAATATGCTGTATGCTGGCTAAATGAGATGGTATTATTTATGGGGTTAAGATCTTAAATTTAGCATCAACAATATTTAACCCCTCGCTTTCAGATAGATAACTGGCAATTAATCCCTGTTACGTATGAAAAAATTAGTTTCTGAGGAGAATCCAAGTGAGTAGGATTTATAAGTTGTACTTTGATTCTACTTACGATGTGTAATGATATTATATATATAAATACTGAAAATGGCAAAAATAAAAAATAAAAAAAAATAAGGGCAAGATACTGCTATGTAAAGAGCATTGATCTTGATCCTCCCCCATTTGTACTTAAAACTGATTTCAGCCAGTACCAGTAAATCAAAATAATAATCTCATCTATGTTTATCAACCTCTATATATAAAACTTTTGGGAGTTTGCTCGAGAATTACTCTCCACCTTTTGTCTCCTCGGATCACATTATTCAAATATATAAAAATCCCGTTTTAATTTAAAAAGATCCGAAGAAAACAGACCCTAGTTAACGAGTTATATTCACAAAGAACGGAAAGTTGTAGTTGTTGATAATGGTAGCAGGTGGTATCTAGCTGGTGATGCGACGGTAAGGGTAAGGGAAGATGGGATGGTTTGAAGGTGATAACGTGAACGTCACAGTCAAACTCAAGTATGACTATTTGTATGCCAGAGCGTATTTGTGGATTGGATTAGAATCTAATTATATCTTTATATATGTACATGTACTGCAATAACTAACCTCGAGCTTCTATGCCGTATCTGAATATACGCCTCGCATGACGATGGAGATGTGACAGTGATGGCGATGATGCAGGCTAGAATAACCTTACTGAGACAATGCCAGTCCATTTCAAATTTATGAATAAGAATCACTATTGAGATCCTAGAAAGAGATATATATGTACTACTTTGTCACGAGGTTGAAGTAGCAAGAGACAAACATCTTCAGCCAAATTAATAAAACAAAAAATTAATTAATATGCTGTACTTCGTTCAGATTTTGTGGGATTATTTAGTAATTTCTTTATTTTTGATAATATATATTATTTTAAATTAAAAATAAAATAATATATATAATTTTATATATAAATAATAATATATTATTATATAATTAGATGATTTTGAATTACAGATAAAATAATATCTATCAATATAATGATAAATTATTATTTGTATTTAAAATTGTATATATTATTTAAACATATAGTTTTATTATTTATATTATTGTTATTAAAAAAAAAACTTGTATTGACATTGTAATACCTTTGTAACAATGTATGAGAATGAGATATATAATTTTACTTTTATTTATTCCTATAAGAGTTTTCTTACATAATTTACGTTGAGGCATATCCTTCCTACTTGAGCTTATAAAAATGAATTCGTCTCAATCATTCGATCACTTTTTTTTATTTAAAATATATTAAGTTTTTTTATTATTAAAGTATTCAAAAGAAAAAAAATATTGTTAAAATTGTAAAACAAATAAAAATTAAGTTGTTAAACAAAATTAAAAATTGATTGAACTTTGAGAGAGATAGAGATTGAGAAATTATGTTTTGAGAAGAGGAAGGGTTTATATGGGATAAAAGAAAAAAAAAAGCAATAATGGCGTCAACTAGTATCTGTTAGTTATTGACTATTTATAGTTTCTATCTTTCAACTTTCAAGATTCAGAGTGTATTTTGAAATATTGTCTTTGTCGTTCTTTTGCATGTAATGTCTAATTTTTATATTTCAAGTGTTTTTAGTTTAAAAAATGGGAAATGAGGTTAGTTGTTACAGTTTTTCATACTATATTTTACCTTTATATATATATATATATATATATATATATATATATATATATATATATATATATATATATATATATTGGTTTGAATGAAACTTTTTATGGTCTTATTGAATTTGAAAGAAGCTAGGGTTTTAAATTTATTGATTGATTTTATGAAGTTTATTTGTGTCTTGAATGTTGTTGGTATTGAAACGAATTTAAGTGTTTTGGGTATATAGGTTCCAAAATACATAAGATTGGCTACAAATTTGGGGGTTGATATAATTTCTTAGTTTATCTAGATTCAGATTGATGTATTTTGTTATGCCAACTAGGGGTGAAAAGTTCTGAGTACCCAATAAAACATTAAGGAACTGGAACCTAGACCAACTCAAAACATTTTTTTTTTTAAATTTTTTTCCTCCATCGCTCTTTCTAATGTCATTGGGGTGATATTAACAACTGCCACCACTCATTATTTGCATAAATTCAAGCCAAGTATTGTCATTATCATTTTAATCCTAACAATTACCTTTACTTATCCCTATATCACCTCAATCGTTGCTCTCTACGCTCCCTCTCCACCATTACTACTATCTCAACCAATACTGATGTCGGGTCTCTAGTTGTCTTTCTTTGGCAATTTCTCAAGTCTAACATCGCAAATTTTTTGGAAGACCAAAAGCAAACCCAGAACAGGACATTATTAAAAGGGAAATTATAAAAAATGGCCAAAATACCCTCCTACTAAGCAAAAATACCCAAAGTCATTATTTTCAAGCAAAAATGCCCAAATTTACTATTTCTAAGCAAAAATGCCCATGACTTTTTTTAAAATACCAAAATTACCTTTTCTCTCATTTATATAAACCCTTCTCACTCGCTAAGAGGGGTTAAATGAAATTTTATTAAAATTAGGGGGGTATTTTGATATTAAACATTGTAAGGGCATTTTGATATTTCTTTATTTCATAACTTTTTCTAAAATACCAAAATTACCCTTCCCCTTATCTATATAAACCCTCCTCACTCATTTTTATTACACACACTTCTCATATCACTCAAACACTCATTCTCACTCTCATTTTTATTCAAGATCAATTAGTAGGGTTTCGTTCGGAAGGAAGAAGTTCGTATTTTTGAATTCCACTAGAAAAAAAAACTATTCATCGAAAAAAGGTATTTATACAAATCTTAGCCTAAAAACTTAATTTTATTTGTTAAGTCTAGTTTATATGTCATAATTAGGGGTTAAATACAATGTTAGACAAATATGGGGGGTTAAATGTAATTTTAGATAAATATGGGGTTTTTTTTGTGATATTATACAATATATAAAAGATTTATATAACATGTTAAGAATAGATAGGTATTACTTTGATACAAGACAACATACAAAGATGTTAAATAAAGAAAGGGATAATTGAGGGGTCAAATGAAATGTTATTAAAATTGAGGGGCATTTTGATATTAAACATTGTAGGAGCATTATAAATGAAATTTTAGGTTTTTTTGAATTTCACCGTTTTAGGATTTATCGACTCGTATTTTCCAGATTTCTGAAGAATTTTTCGATTGTTGCCATTCTAGGTTATTTCAACTTTTAGAATTTGAATTTCAGTTCCGTTTTTTCAAATTTCACCGTTTTATGATATATTGACTCGTGTTTTCCAGATTTTCGAAGAATTTTTCGATTGTTGTCATTCTAGGGTATTTCAACTTTTTGAATTCGAATTTCAGTTTCCTTTTTTCGAATTTCACCGTTTTATGATAAATCGACTCGTGTTTTCCAGATTTTCGAAGAATTTTTCGATTGTTACCATTTTAAGGTATTTCAACTTTTTGAATTTGAATTTTAGTTCCGTTTTTTCGAATTTCACCATTTTATGATATATCGACTCGTGTTTTCCATATTTTCGAAGAATTTTTCGATTGTTGCCATTCTAGGGTATTTTAACTTTTTGAATTCGAATTTTAGTTTCATTTTTTCGAATTTCAACGTTTTATGATATATCGACTCGTGTTTTCCAGATTTTCGAAGAATTTTTTGATTGTTGCCATTCTAGGGTATTTCAACTTTTAGAATTCGAATTTCAATTCCGTTTTTTCAAATTTCACCGTTTTATGATATATCGACTCGTGTTTTCTAGATTTTTGATGAATTTTTCGATTGTTGCCATTCTAGGGTATTTCAACTTTAGAATTCAAATTTTAGTTTCGTTTTTTCGAATTTCACCGTTTTATGATATATCGACTCGTGTTTTTCAAATTTTCGAAGAATTTTTCGATTGTTGCCATTCTAGGGTATTTCAACTTTTAGAATTCGAATTTCAGTTTCGTTTTTTCAAATTTCACCGTTTTATGATATATCGACTCGTGTTTTCTAGATTTTTAATGAATTTTTCGATTGTTACCATTCTTAGGTATTTCAACTTTTAGAATTCGAATTTTAGTTCTATTTTTTCAAAAATCACCATTTTATGATATATCGACTCGTATTTTTCAGATTTCTGAAGAAATTTTGGATTATTGACATTTTAAAGTATTTCAAAGTATAGAATTTGAATATCTATTTGAAAGTATAGATATTATAAAAACATTTTAAATGGAACGTTAAGAAAAAGATAGATGCATTTTGATATAAGATAACATACGAGGGTATTATTGTAATTGTTAAATAATTATAGGGGGTTAAATAAAATATTAGAAAAATATGAGGAGTTTTTTTGATATTAATAATTATACGACTGTTTTACATAGTTATTACAGATTTATTATAAATGAATAATTATTTTCAAAAACTTATCATTGTAGGATTGATAATTAAAATGGATGGTTATGCATCGGTTCGTTATCAAGGAGAATGGATTCAAGGTGGCAACAACACAATAAAATATGTTGGATGAGCCAAACAATTGATTAAAATCCCTTATGGAACAACATTCGAGGGATTTATTGAGCTTTTGAAGGAGTCTTGCGGTATTTACTCAATAAAAAACTACCTTCAACTATCAATGAAGCCAAGAAAAATTGAGCTCGACTGCCCGTACAAATGATGAAGATGTCCAGGGTCTTATTGATATGTCCCAGTACTTACAAGAATGTATTCCTGTTTTTGTTACATGTACCCCAATTGAAGGGCATAAGGAAGAAGATGAAGATGAAGAAGAAGAAAAAAATAGTGGGGTCAGGGTCAAAAAAGTTGATTGATTTCAATAATGACCCGTTGTACATTGCAAACTCATGGGCTCATGGAGAAAAAGATAGAGTTCCCAACTGGGGTGACTTTGATGGAAATGATATGCTCGATATTCCTTCGAAAGATGTAGAGCCTGAGTATATGACATCAGTTATCTAAAAAAGGCAAAGGGACAAGATCTTGACATTTGGTGGAATCAGTTTTGTTAGTTATATGATTCATCATTGTTGTACTTCAGTTACGTGTAACCGATGTATTTTTATTATTGTTTCAAATGTGTAATTGTATTGATATGTGATATAATAACTTTAGTATAAATTATTTCTTCATTTTATATTTGTTAGAATGAGTTGTTTGAGTATTTATTTATTTCATCTAACGTTTGATAGTAAAGAAATAAAAAACAATAAAAAAGAAAATCAAATAAAGTACATCATACACATTCGCACATAAAGTACATCACCCCCTCATTCTCACTCTCATTACATACATTTTTTATATCACTTAAATACTTACTTTCACTCTCATTTTTATTTAATATTAATTACTACGGGTTCATTCAGAAAAAAAAATTCGTATTTCTGAATTCGAATCGAAAAAATCAATTCGTGAAAACTATATTGAAAATAACATGTTATGAATAAATAGATATATTGAAAAACCTTAGAATGTCAATAAAAAAAAATTACTCGAAAATCTAAAAAACAGATCTAAATTTATAAAACTACATGTTCAAATAGCTTATGAATGAGAAAACCAAAAAATCGATCAAAAATTTTATAATTACATCATAAAACGTGTCTAAAAAAGCACATCATAATTACAAATATTAAATTTGAAAATGTCATATGAAAAAAGTCTAGTCCGGTCACAAACAAACTCAAAATCATAAAAACCGAAAATCCTAAATTTGATAAAATAATAAAACTGCATAATACACATTGAAACAGTTTTATTTTGGCCTCTAAATTTGGTACAACTAGCAAAACTGGTTGTCGCTATAGAGCTCGAAACGAGCTTCGCATTGATATATTATAGGCCCCGTAACTCCTCTCAAATCAAAAGTTATGGCCATTCAAAGTCTGTCTCATTTAAACCCTATAGTTTTAAAAAAGTCAAGGCTTGCCCACTGTTCAGGGTAAAATTTCACATGGACCCCCGTAGATCTCCCCCTGTTCCCCCTCCCCTTAAAATTTTGAAAACGTTAAATTTCCCCCCCATCCCACGACAAATTTCAAAAACGTCCACAGTGGAATGAAGACTCTCACACAACTCCCTAATATTTTGAAAATACTAATTAAGCCCCCTAACCCACTGTCAACAGTGGGAGAAATCGTCCGACAATGGGAAACATTGTTCCCACCGTCGGACTGCCGAACATTTCGGAAGGGATTTTCGGCCAAAATTCGTCATTTCGGTCTCGAATTTCAACACAGATCAAATCTACATAGACTATAATACAAAACCCTTCAACCAATTCAACGAAATCAACCAAGAATCAAAACATTTTAAGCATTGTTCAAAATCGAAACCCTAAAGTTTCAAACCGTAAAATCTCACTCAAATCTCAATAATATGAACAATAACTTGATTCAAACAAGATGACGGAAGATATGTTAACGTTCTGTGCCATTTTCAGTCGTCGAAAATGACAAAAATCACCTGAAATCGGGCCGACAGTGGGACAGGGGAAAATTTCAAATTTTCCCCTGTTTATGAACAGTAAACTTACAGTGGGGACAAGGGGAATTTGTTGTGTTTATATATGGGCAGTTTCGCCATTTCACAAAAGTTGGCCATTTTTGCTTTAATCTGAATTTTTTTGACAATTTTGCTTAAATCCCATTACTTTTGCCTATTTTTTATAATTTCCCTTATTAAAACTACTTGCTGGTAGCAAGACTGTGGTGGCAACACCTTTCACGTCAACTTTGGTTGGCAATGAAGAGAACAAAACACCAACGACTGTCCCAATTCTGGTGCCAACAACTCCTTCAACAATAATAATAGCTATCCTTATGGCCCTAAGTCATGACACCAGCGACTCCTTGTGTTTCTTTTGGTGCTAAAGCAATAAAAAAAAAAAGTAGAAAAATGTCGTATTCTCGTTCAAAGAGGTCACAGTTGGTTTTAATATTTGGCTTTGACTACCAATTTACCATTATCTTCTGAATGTTATTGTTATGAAGAAAGTCAATTTTGATTGGCTTCAACAGTGAAAAGCTTAATTGTTTGTTGTTCTAAAAGTTAATATTTCCTTCCGAATTTGACTTTCTCTTGCTCTTCACCGCTAATGCCAACTTAAGTCTAGGTACAGAAAATCATGCCAATGGTGTAGAAAAATACGCCAAATAGGGCAGGCATGTCAACCATGCTATTAGCATGAACTCCTGGCCTTGGACTTGTAGTTGGCATGTTTTTTTTAAATATTTTTTAGTGTCAACTTAAGGAAATCATGCTAACAGGTTGAGATTACATTCGATTAGTCCGTGTTTTTTTTTTTATTAAACGCTAATTCATTTATTTCAGGATTTATTTAACATTTCATACTATGATTTAGATATATGTTCAATTTGTTAACATTTTCATGATCATTAACAAAATTTTGAATTTTTTGTTTGTAGAATGTATAAGTGGTAAAAAAAAAAAAAAGATGGTTTGACAAGATAACCTAATGTGGTTGAGAAGTTCTTGGGTTCTTATCACTTTAGAGCCCAAGAGATCATAAGAGGGTACAAAGGCATAATAGACAAGATTTGGAAAACACTAAACAATAAGCAAAAGAGGCTATTCAAGGAGACATGTTTTGGGCCATTCCTAGAGTTACTAACATCCATATCCTATTGTATACCAACATATTTACTATCATAGTAGTAAATTAGTAAGGGAAAGTCAATCTATTGATGAGTTTTGGTTTCATCTTAATAGGGGTGGACATGTGATTCAATTGATTCGAGTTCATGTTGGTGTTGGTTTGAGATTTAATTATGTTCTCTCGTCAATGTGGTTGTGGCACAATGAGACAATTACCTTCTAAATAATAAATTAGTGACATAATTTAAATTTTCAAGAAAGCCACATGGGTTGATAATGATGGAGTCATAGACAAGCTCATAACTTGATAAAACTGTATTCATTTAGGGCAAAATAGAAAACATTCATGCCCCTAGTATTTACGACTATGGTCATTTCTTCCCTAGATTTTGGCACTTGCCTTCCATTTTTTTCTTTCACGGGCACAAATGGTCGATCATGTGCTACATCTTATAATTTATAATCACTTTATAAGATGATCAACATATACATGCAATTCTCCCAATAGGTGTATCTAGTGCTATTAACTAATGGTAGTATAATGGAAGCAAACTCCTTATTAATGTTACATGATTGTACTAGGTTCATGGTCATTGCTCTGTGACTATTAAATCATTTAGGAAGGAGAAACCAAACTATGATGCCAATTGAAGGATTAAATGATCAAAGAGAGGGGGGGGGGGGGGGTGAATTAGGCTTTTTAACTCTTAACACTATTTTGAAAACTTGAAACTATTTATGCAACCTAGTAAAATTTTACCAATTATATTTCACTTTATGTGAATATGAGGTGATATGACAATTAATAGAAGGAATTACAACAATATATAACATAAAGTAAAAGTTAATGGACAAAAAAATCGAAAACTCAATTAGAGTTAGATTTGAAGTGAGCTTTTTCGAGATCAAAACAAGCCCAAAATGAGTCTGTTATAAACGAGCATGAGTACAAACATGAGCCTAAGTAAAAATCAGAGAATGAACATGAGCCCAAACCTGAATAAGGTAATACTTGGCTTGTTCAGCTTGACAAGTCAAGTTGGGCTCGCTTAACTTAAAGCATAAGCTGTTGGCCTCTTGCTGTATAAAAACGTCACTATTTGGGGAGTAGCTGACTAAACTAAGCCTTAAAAAAAAACCCCTAAGTTCTTTTGCTTCTTGAGTGTGAGGGTGCCATTTCTCTAGAAGTTATCGTCTCATTCAAACTCTCTTCGACTCCTTTATTCACTCACGTTCAAACGCCATTCAACCACCAAGACTTCAATATTGTTCAATTGCCGTAACTTCGATGCAGTTCTAATATTTTTCTTTGCATTTTATTTTTTCCACTATACAACAATTTTTGGTCTTTCTTCTCTGTCATTTCTTTGGTGGTTCTCCACTCTAACAAGCTAACTTGATGACATGAACAAGTAAGGTAACTCTTCTATAAGTCAAACATATGCTTTGAAAAGATATAAGAGGTAAATTGTAGACCAGTAAAAGCAATCTCTATAAAATCTCTAGCCTACCTCTCCATATTAATTGAAAGAAAAAATAACAACCGCTTACCAGATTTAAACTTCTAAAAGTTACATATTTAATTCTTCACTATTCATCTTATGGGCTATTCAAATTTCTCATAAACTTGTTGAACTATGCACCTTACCTAACACTTGATGATATGCAAATCATGAGCTAAGGTATGTTACCTTTCTTTTAATGAATTACATGATGTAGGCATCAAACTTTATATGACTTGCTCTGTTGAAGTTATAATTTGCATCAATGAAAGGGTTCCTTCAACCAATATTATGATCGAAAGTGACAAGATTATTAGATTTGAATTAATTAGGGAAAAAAAACATATATGTAAATTTAAGAGTTGTTTTTCTTTCACAGAAATTAGGTGATGTTGATTATGTTATTGAAAATAACAATAGAATATAGTAGAAAAAGCTTAAGTCTGAATCTACTATCTAAAACATATATTTGAGTGCTTTCTTGGAAGTAGATAGTACTAATTTGTTGTGTTATCTTATAATAAAAAAAAACAATGATGGATTTTTAAATTCCAAACTAGTAACTTGCAAAGTAACAAGCCTTCACAATATATAAATATGTTTATTAATAATGGATTAATAAAAACAATATCTATAATTAAGTGATTTTACTTTAAAATCTAAACCAAAGTTTGGCTTTGAATTATTCCATTGACATAATTAACATTTTTAATGTTATAAACTATTAACATAGGTGGGGAAATGTGCTTTGTAATACCCTCAGATATGTTCTAGGGGCAATTACGTCTTTTGACCCTGTTTCAAGAATATATATATATATTCACATGTATGTGTGTGTTTTTATTTATATATGTATATATATAAAACTCTCTAGATATATATATAAAGAAATAAAAAAAAAAGAAAAAGAAAAAAGAAAAAGAGAAAGAGATAAAGATGTATATAAAGAGAAAGGAAGAAGACAAAAACAATAAAGCTTCAAATTTTTCTAGCATCTTCTTCTCCTGTAAAGCTTCAGCAGCCAGCCTCCTTCATGTTATTTTCTTTTGTTTTGTGAAGCCAAAGGAAGGAATTGAAGGGATTTTGGAAGATAAAATAAGAAGAGATAAAAAAGAATCACTTTGAAAGCTTTGGTAACCAAAAGATCTCCTTCCTTTCCTTTTACCTATGATTATATATATTTGATACATGTTATATGAATATGTTAGTATATTTTGGTATTGATTTAAGGTGATTTTGGTGATAAAGGAAGCAAGACAAGGAGGAGGAAGCAAGACAAGGAAGAGGAAGCAAGACAAGGAAGAGGAAGCTAACTTGCAAAGATTGACTTAAAACAAGGTAAAGGGTATCATCCTTGATATGTTACATGTTTTAGGCTTTTGGTTCCTTGGATCTATGTTATAAATGATGATTTTGAAGTTGAGAAATGTTGTTTTGCCATTTGGGATGTTTATGTGTGAGATTTTGTTCATGGCAAAAAGTTGCTTGATATTTACAGTTTTGCCACTGATTGTGTCCCTCGTTTTGGTTGCCTTACCTGATGAATTATGAGTGCTATTATATCTTGTTGGAAAGCGCTTTGAATCCTCTTTCTAATGATATATAGCTTGTATGAATTAGAGATCATTTGGACTGTTAAATATTGTATGAACTAAAAGGATTGTTTTACTAAATAAACAAAGGAGACAGTTTTGCCATTGATTTCATCTCACGTTTTGACTGTCTTATCTAAGGATGTATGAGTGCTATTATATCTTGTTGGAAAGCTCTTTGAATTCTATTTTTAGTGATATATAGCCTGTATGAATTGGGGATCATTTGGACTGTTAAATATTGTATGAACCATAAGGACTGTTTTACCAAATAAACAGAGGAGACAGTTTTTGTCACTGACTTTATCTCACGTTTGGACTGCCTTATCTATTGAATTATGAGTGCTATTATAGCTTGTTGGAAAGATCTTTGAATCATCTTTTCAACGATATATAGTTTGTATGAATTAGAAACCGTTTGAACTATTAAATTGTATGAAAAAGAAGGCTGCCCTGCCAAGTGACTGTTCTGTGAACAGTATTTCGCAGTTTTGGGCAAGAAAGAAAGAAAGAAAAGGAGGAGAAAAAGGGAAGGAAGAAAGAAAGAAAAGAAAGGAAAAGAAAGGAAAGGAAAGGAAAGGAAAGAAATGAGAGAAAAGAAAAGAAGAAAAAAAGAAAAAAAAGCAAGAAAAGGAATTTGGGGCTCAAGATTCAGGGGTCGTCCCAAAAGTATGGTCTGGTGAGTTATGAATAGATTTAGATGGAAGCAAGATTAGTAAGATATAAGACACGCATGCATGCTATGAATTATGAGGGGGCACTTTACACTACACCGCCCGCAGTAGGGCACGTCCGTAGTAGGACATAGATCCACAGTAGGGTCCACTTGTAGTAGAGCTCAATTCAGATTCAGAAATGGTGTAGTGAGAGAAAGGAAGAGAGTTCGAACTTAGAAAAGTACCAAATCCCTATAGTTAGTTTCTAAAAAGTATCAAATAGACACCAGATGGGAGAAAGTATGACCCAAATAGTAAAGAATGAACTAGATTACCGTCTTAATCTCTTATAGAGGTTATGATGTGAGATTGAGTCTCGAGAGTGAGTTAGAACAGGAAAGGAGATAGTTTACTTGATTTTTTTCCCTTACTGAGTATTCTTATCTCTCATTTCCTTTTCTTTCATGATTGCAGGTACAGATGATTGAGGTAGTTGCGAGGCAGGGTCAGGTCAACGTAGGTAGATTCGGCTGGAGCATGTTATCTCTGGTTTATATTACATGCATATAGTTGCATGTTCTTGTTGATTTTTGACTTTTTGAGATGATGGTACAGTTGTATATGATTACTCCAGATTTTCAGATGTTTTCAGATGAGTTTTCACATGAGCATATACATCTTTTGGTTCACTTTCAGATTTTCAGTTTTTGAAAATAATTTCTAAACACTTTTAGTGATGCGTTCATGTTAAAGTATTTTAAAAGAAAAAAAAAAATATAAACGCTCCGGATATTAATTCGTAACATTTCTCCTTTGGTGGATAGTACTTCTAGGGAGAGATGTTACATGCTTCAAATGTAATAAACTAATTATTCATGAATTATGTATGTTTTAAATGTAGATACACCAAAGAAATATTAGTCAAGGTTCCTCTTATTTATCAATTGCAATTGGAAAGAAACATTCCTGTTCATCAAGGTCAGTAAAAGGGAAGGGAATAGCAATTTAGGAACCTCAGTTATGCGATTCTGTAGACAATACCAAATATAACAAAAAGTTAAAGCTACAAAAGACACATTCAACAACACACCTTTGTTGCCATATGAGACAATGTGCCGAGCAAAAGAAAGTAATAGGGACACAAAGTTCCTCAAAGGGACAAATGTTGTTAAACTTTCAACCAACAGAGGGAAATTGCCTAGGCCCCCTCACTCCACCTATCGTGAGATCGAACGCAAAATATAATTACAATATGGTACATCTTAAATATTTAAGTAAAGTGTGTGGTTGTTTTCTATCAATTTCATACTAATTTGTGTTAAAATAATTAACTATTATCGTGATTCAATATGCAAATCTGTGAGGCATTGGCTTACATGATTTTGATTGACAAATTGCTATTCTCCTTTGTTGAACATGTTGGCTTCAATTATTTTTGTAGTATTCTACAACCATTGCATGAGAGAATAGACAAAAAATAAGTAAAATCTAACTATGACAGAGTTGTACAAGTTGAAGCCAAACAATTGAAGAAATTTTTTAAAAAGATAAGAAAGATAAGTGTGACAATTGATTTATGGAAGTCAGATGCACAAAACATCGAATATATGGTCATAACCGCACATTGGGTGGATCAAGAATGGTCATTAAATAAATGTAAAATTAGCTTTGTCCATGTGCCTCCCCTAAGAAATGAGAAAATTGTTGTGTAGACTATGTACAATTGCTTCAAAGATTAGGGTATTCAGAACAAGGTAAGGTGAAATTTGTTTATTTTGCTTATCAATGATAAGTGACAACACTTATAATTTAGAAATGTGTTAATGTTATGTTAACAAGTGTTCACCATCACTGTAGATAATACATCAATAAATGACAGGTGTATCAAATCATTGAAGAAAGATTTTAAAATGGATAGATCATTGGTTCTAGGAAAATTTATTCCATATTAAGAGTATGACTCACATCATTAATCTTTTTGTTCAAGATGGTATCTGTGAGATTAAAGATATTATTGATAAAATAAAGGATAGTGTGAAAGATGTGTATGCTAGTGAGATTAAACAACGAGACTTTGCAAGCACTACAAAAATTGGTGGGATTAAAGAAAGGAAATTGGTTTTGGATAGCCCTACTAGATGGAACAACACCTATAATATGTTAAATGTGATATTGATTTTTTGAGAAGTATGACCACGATACGACATTAAAATTGGAAACTATTTACAATATTTATCGAATGAGGTTAAATGGAACAAATTGGCTAGAGTTTGACTTTTTAAGAGATTTTAATAATGTAAGTAAGATTATATTAGAAATTGACTATCAAACAACTTGTATTTTATGGAGGTTTTAGAGTAAAAAAGTTGTTAAAAGATAAAGAATTTGATCCTGTCATGGCCTCAATGGTTAGATCGATGATATTAAAATTTGACAAATATTAGAGAGAGGTTAATCTACTTATGAAAGTCACAATCGTTATGGATTCGAGGTAAAAATTTTAATTATTGGTATACTATGTATTACTATTGATCCAATAAATGTGGTAACAAGCTAATTTCTTGTTATTATAAGTATAAATTAAAGTTTATAAACTTTGCTTATCCTGTTCTATATGGGAAATATGATGTGGAGGTTGAGTTGGATAACCTACACCACACATTGGAAAAGTTATATTGTGAGAATGTGGAAATTTTGTCAATAGATAACCCATCCCTCACCTTTACATCACAAATGAGATCATCTACCTTAGGTATATGATTTTATTATACATTAATTTTAATTGTCATATCATAACTCTTGATGTTTTAGATTAATTTATAATCATGCATTTTTAATTAAAAAAACATTGTAGGAATACATTCTAGTTCCATATCTTCACATGGAATGACAAATGATTATGATATTGTGTTGCAATGGTATGCGCACGTAAGAAAAATCAAATTGAAGTCGCGGGAAAGTTGGAGTTGACAATGTACCTCGAATCCGATGTATTTGAGTTTGAGACATCAGAGCATGTAGAGATAAAAAAATTTAACGTACTTTATTGGTGATCTGCTAATCAAACTAAGTTTCTAGTCTTATCATGTATGGCGGCTGAGATTCTTATAGTTTTGATCTCTACTGTAGCTTCAGAAAGTGCTTTCAATGTTGGGGGTAGAGTGATTGACTGGTATAGGGCATCTTTAGCACCAAAAACTGTAAACATACTTATGTGTGGAGGTGATTGGATCTAAGCCAAACATTGGGTAAAAAAACCAATACAAGTATAACTTTAGCTTCATATACTTATTTATTAATGATATTTATAACCAATTTAATAAACCATATCGTGTGCTTTCTTGAAGATTAAGAACTTTGATATTGAGATTGACTAATAGTAGACAATTAAACAATCATGTATTTGAGGATAATGCAGTGTTCTCATACAAGTAAGAATAGATTATGTTCATATATGTCTCATGACTAAAATTATGTAATTGCTTTTACATGTTATTCATTTTCTTGTTGATGCTATGAAATGAAGAATTTCTCTTAATGCTACTATAAAATTTATTTTAATTCTCAATATTTTGTTTATACTAAATTTAATTGCTTTGACATAACATTTTCTATTTTGTTAATGTTATATTGGGGATAACAAAAATGCTAGAGTTATTGTTTTTATTCTTGAATTTATTTTGCAAGTGTGATGAATGGAATAAATTGGTTATAGTTTGTGAAAATGCTTGTTAAGGTTTGAAACCATGTTATGTTATAATTATGCAAGGTTGATTGAGGTTTGACAAGAGACGGACGTTAAGGAACCATGACATAGAATATGGTTGATTTAGGTTTAATAGGAGACAACTTCATTTTGGCCATTTGTTCATATTTAAATAATCTATAAACATGTTAAAATTATGCAATTAATGTGTAATGTAAACCACTTTATTTTGTATTCATATCTTTCTAATCAAATAATGAGGAGAAATATAAACTTTATGATGAATGATGATAATATGATACACTATATATTTTGGATTAATAATATTCTTTACATAAGTATATTAACTTTTGAATTTGAGATTCTTATTTGTACATATGTAGTATATATTTTTTCATAAAGAATATTAAAAATAATCCAAAATTTGACACAAGCTTGAGATACGAGCCCAAACCCGAGCTTGAAATGCGAGTTTGAAGTCGAGCTGAGCAAACCCAAGCCAGTACATACGAACTAGAGCTAAGTGCGAGCCGAATATGAACACTTAAATTATAAAATGAGCCAAACATGAACATGTGTTTCAACGAGCTCGACGAGCCCAAGAACAGCCTAAACAAAAATGAGCCGAAAACAAGTCGGACTTTGTTCAGGCTTGGCTCAGCTCGTATTCACCCTTACACTCGATATGTAGTGTTTTGACATAACCTGACCTATATCCACTGCTCCAAAATATCTCTCTTAAAATATTCTGCTAATTCTTGGTTGTCAAAATTCCAATTAAACTTTTCTTCACAATACAAATAACTTTTAAAGTGCTTGTAACACTGGTAGTGTGTAACAAGACTATTTTAGTCATTTAATAAATTATGAGTTATTTGGATAATTTGGAATATTTGAAAATGGCTAAGTATGAAAGAATTGAAATTAAGGCTGTTAAACGATCATGCCCATTTGTGTCATATTAGGTGGATAATATAGATAACATATTACGTCAGATAATTTAAGAAGTTAAATAATCGTTCACTAAAAGTGTATAATCATTCTAGTGCTTATTTGATTTGAATTCTATTTAAGGAGACACATCCCATATGATTACCCACTTTTGATCTCTTATTTATCATAAACTAATATTTTACATTCTATTAGTGAGCAGAGAGACTTCTAGCCTTGTTGTAGGATTTTTTGGTGATGGAGGAAGAGAGAATCGACAACGAAGTCTTTGACGCAAAAGAGAGGTAAGTAGGTGGAGATACATAATTTACCTATGCATATTTTTTGTGATCACTTTTGTATCTTATTTCTATCACACTCCCATATTAGAGATTCATGTGATATGATATAAAAGAGGCTAGACCCCTTTTCCAAATTAATGCGTGCATGATAAATCATCCTATTAAAAATATTATCATTTTGGAAATATATGAAAAATGAAAACCGATTTCACTATATCGATAATTGATCAGATTTAGAGTTGATTTTATATTAGATACGATATATCAAGTTTGTTTGAATATGCAAAATTTTTTTATTTATAAGATATATTATATTATATGAATCTGTGTAATTAATCTGACAATGCAACCTAAAAAATCTGTATCAATTTTTATTTATTTTATTTATCTAGAAAGTCATATCTCAAATACGCTATTTTTTAAAAATTCCCATTTGCAATTTATTGAAGATACATTAATCTCAACGGAAGTTTGGTTCCTTGAGAGAAGACGGAGAAGATAGAAAAGAGAAAGGAAAATTTTGGATTTTTATTAAAAAATTTACCTCTTTTCCCGTAAATTTCTCTGTTTTGTGAAAATAGAAATAAAAATTTCTCATTGGAACAAACATTTTAGGAAGATGAATTAATTAAAAATAAAAAAAAGATCATAAATTAAAAAATATATATATCAGAAAGGGTACACATGATTTTATTGAAAAAAAAAAAAAATCAACAATATCTATTGAATTTCATGAATAAAAATTTGGTATGTACAGTGCAGACTATTAAATAATTGGCGCATGAAAATATTAATGAAGATGCAATCGATTTATTTTCATGTGAATTTATTATTGACGATGTTAGGTGGGGCTTTATAATTGGACGAACAACTGTTCTCCACCTAAAGTTTAATGAAATGATGGTTCCGACCCTGTAAATTTGGAAACAATTATGTAAAATGAATTTAATAGTGCTTCAAGATCTGATAATGTGTGAATCTTTACCCCACTTCTTCTGAATTTCTATCTACAACCACCAATCCGATCATAAACATGTACTCAAATTTGGTTTTGGAAACAATCAACCAGAGAATCGATTATATGAAGTCATTGAAACCAAATAAAATGACAGTGATTCTTTCACAGCAATGAATCAACGTCTCCATCTATCTCTATATGAATTCAAGAACCTGTATGAGACACTTAATATGACAACTGCAAAGCATATGGCAAATAGTTTCTCGAAAGCCTGATTCATTTGGTATTCCCACTTACCTTTGATCATCGGCCATCAGAAGAAGTGAAGGAGTCTGCAAATCCAGGAGGCCTAGCTGGGATACTTCCTTTGCTGTCCTCAAGGCTGGTATAGCTGATTGCTTTGCTTTCTGCTTCCTGCCAAACCTTCAACATCTGGGGAAGTGGTAGACTAAAATCAATTCCACTGTAACAATCTGATTCATCAACAGCTGGTTTCCACTTCTCAACCAGCGGGGCCAGTACACTGACTGCATGGCCCATGTCAGGACGATGATTTGGCTCCCTTGCAGTGCAATGTCCAGCCAGTTCAGCGATGATTGCAATGCTCTCAAAGGTTTCTTCGTTTGCTTCAAGAGCTGGATCAATGACAGCCATAAGTTTCTCTTTGCTTGATTTGATTTGCCAGAACCACTCTGCCAAATATCGGCTTTCCTCAGAACGTCCCTCATCAAGTGCTGTCAACCCGGTCAAAAGTTCCATCAACACAACTCCGTAGCTGAACACGTCTACTTTTGTTGTGATCTTCCCCATCACTGAAATCAAAATGAATTTGATTTAGTAGGCAATCCGAAACCATGACACTAAGATAGTAAAATTCAGAGCTTCTATAAATTAGAAAAACAAAAATTAGAGTTATACAAAAGTCTAAGTCCCTCATATTCTATATATTTGTCTTTTAGAAAATTAATGCTTTAAAACTTCAAGAATAATCGAAAATTAGGCCAAAAGGATGATATGACAAAAAACACACTGCACAACTATCATGATTTGCTAAACTAATTGTGTCATAATGTGTACCTGAATTCTTCTTGGCAGAACAATTTCTGCAGCTACTCTTACACAGTAACAATTTCTACTGGATATGTGAAACAGAAACACTCCATTGGAACAGAACATCACCAGTCTCATGTGGAAGAACAATGACAACCAAAACAAGAATAAATCAATCTACTGTTAACTATAACTGTAATTACTATTAACTTTAATCTGTGGCAATAGAACTATATTAGCTCTCTGTCATCAAGCATCTTATAGTTTTGGTATTTCTGTAACCTGGTTGAGCAATAGGAAGCAAAAGTTACAAACCGGAATCTCTTTCATTATAATTCCTATTTGACAGAATACTAAACTGAAGGTTTTCCGATAATAAATGTACCATCAATATCTGACCCAATTCAACAGAATGAAGTTTTGAGAAGACAAAGTCTCAGCAACTACAGTACTGAAAACTATCAAAACACCATAACAGACTAAATGAGCTACAACTTGCTACATGTAATTATAGTCACAACCAAATGAAAATCTGGGAAAATCACAAAGCAAGATTATAAACCAAAAAAAAAAAAAAAAAAGAAAGAAAAATCCATTATTTGGAACATAATTGGAACCCCTCACCAATGCCAACATGCAAGACTGACAAGAGTTCTGAAAGAAGAGATCTTACCAGCATATTCAGGCGCAAGGTATCCAAAAGTCCCAGCAAGCCTAGTCACCACAGATTTCTGTCCATCTGGAGCAAGTTTCACCAAGCCAAAATCTGAAATCTTTGCTCGAAAGTCATCATCCAGAAGAATGTTAGAAGATTTGAGATCTCGGTGTATAAATGTCTCACGGGCAAGATTATGAAGATACTCCATTCCTCTGGCAACATCCAGTGCAATGGTAAGCCTCCTCATCCATGACAGAGGCTCCAATTTTAGGCTCTTCCAATGGAATAGATGTCTGCTTAGGGCACCCTGTGGCATATACTCATAGACTAGAAGCCTCTCACTGCCTTCGATTGAATGACCCAAAAGAGATACCAAATGTCTGTGTCGAACCTTAGAAAGAACGCCTATTTCAGCCTGAAATTCATCCACAGCTTTACTGGTAATCACCCCAGCCTCCATTCTCTTGACTGCTATTTTTGTCCCATCTTCCAGTTCACCCTTATAAACAGTTCCAAACCCACCACGACCAACCTCATTTTCTTGCGCAAAATTGTTGGTTACCTTGCGAAGAACTTGAACAGATATGACCAGATTTCCAGACTCAATCGCACGAGAGTTCTCGGTTGCACCACTATTAGTAGTCCCAGAAATAGAAGCAGTTTGTGTGTATAGGTTTCCCATGGTGCTATTCAAAACAGCAACCTTAACCAAATTTTCAGGGTCGGATGGGTCTCTAGGGTAGACAGCGATGGAATCAGAAGCCTCCACAGCCTTCTTCTTCTTATTACAGCAATATATAGACATAAGAATTACCATTAGAACCACAATTGCAGCAACTGCTATTCCAGCTATAATTAGTAGCTTCAATCTTTTGGAACTTTGAGGTTGTGAATGCATATTTATAGAAGAACTAGATGAGCTAGAGCTTGAGCCTTTAACTGGGGATGGTGGAGTGTTACCAGAACGGGTGTCATTTGATGGAGATTGTGCAATCTCAGGGGGAGGGCTACTAACAGGGGAGGGAGGCGCATTACTATGGTTACTAGTGGCAACCAAAAGAGGATTTCCCTCAATCACAAGCTTTACACTGTCACGAAATTTAGGCAGTGGAGGCCCTAGATTGTTATTACTTAAATCCAACACTCTCAAAGATTTCAATTCCGTGAAATTCTTAGGAATGGAACCATTTATACTGTTACTTCCTAGCCTAATTTCTATCAGTGAATCTAAATTTGCAATAGAAGGACTAAGAGTACCAGTAAGATTATGTCTAGGCAAATTAATTATAGAAACCTTTGAATCAGGATTGCAAATCAATCCCAACCATGGCCCTTTACATGGATCATTACCAGACCATTCAGAAACAAGATTTAGAGGGTAATTCACACCACCAAGAAAATCCAACAATGCATTCACATCTGGGGCACATGCCAGCCCAGGCTCAGATTGACAAAAGGAATTAGAAGCATAAGAAACATTACCAGTCTTGAACTGTGGTATCGAACCCATAAAATGATTATTGTTCAACACCAACTTATCTAGCTTCATATTGGCCAAGCTCTCAGGAATAAACCCAACAAATTGGTTCATGTTCAGATTTAGATCTTTCAATGAAGTTAAAGCTCCAATATCTTCCGGGATTGTCCCCGTGAACTGGTTTCCATGAAGCCATAGCTGTTCCAAAGAAACCATTTTGGCAACAACATCAATAGGACCAGTCATGCCACCATTGGCTTGATTGTTCAACCACAATGTTCGCATCGAAGATTCACCAAAACTCGCTGGAATTTCACCAGATAAGCTATTATAAGACAATTGCAAGACCGTTAGAGATGGCAATGTGCCTAAATATTCAGGCACCCGCCCAACCAAATTGCACTGTGAAAGATAAAGTTCTGTCAACTGAACTGAATTTGCCAAACTATCAGGAATAGACCAACCAGTACTCTTGTTCAAAGGATTAGTATCCAGAGCCAAGACACTTAGACTACTAAGTCCATCAAAAAAATCAGATGGAATTGTATCAAATTCATTGGAATTTAGGTAAGCATACACCAGTTCTGACAAGCCCCTAAAAGTGGGCAATTTACCATTAAACTTGTTTCCTTGGAGGCCGATATTGTAGAGTTTTGAGAGCTGGTTAAAGTTTTGAGGCAGAGGTCCTTTGAGGCCAAGATTTTGGACTTGAATTTGTGTAACTCTGCCATTAGAACAAAACACATGAGGCCATAAAGGAGGGCCACAAGGATCATCCCCAGTGGCTGGCCATTTCAGAAGCTCTGGATTATCCAAACCAGACTTGAAATCATTTAGAATTTTCAAGTCGTTGGGATCAGTAGCAGTAAAAGCCACATCAACAAAACACAAAACAAGAACAATGAAGAGGCTTGTATACCAACACCCCATGGCAAACCTTAACTAAACCCACATGGATCTTACACAATCAATAAGAACAAAATGTATAAAATAAAACCCAGATAGGATTTGAGTTTTAGATCTCACATCCTAAAAAGAAGGGTTGTTGTTGCCATAACTGCCTCTCCCCAACACTGTCAACGACACAACTGTTAATTAATTTGGGTTTGAAGTGGGGAAATTGACTGTAATGGGCTGAGAGTTACAGAGACATGGTGGTGAAATAGGGAGGGTGACAAGGGGAGTTTTGGTTTGAATTGATTAATAGAGGTGGCCCCTCGAGTAGATTTGGGTACTCAGCACTCATGGCGGCTTCTAATTGAAGGAAACGACCGCTAATTTCGGTTTCGGAAGCGATTATTCTTAGTCTGTCGGCTGACACTCAAATGAATCACTACAAAGTATATTGAATATTTTTGTAAAATAATGGGATCACATTCCGTATGATCATTGTATTCCTTTGTGCGGCGAAAGCAGAAAGATAGTAAATTCCTTTTAAACAAATTAATTTCCTTAAAAAAACCCAGTTTTTAGGGAAATTAAAAAAAATACCATCATCAGGTCACTTATATATTTTTAACACCCTTTTTATACACATAAAAAATATATTATAAGTAGTATACAATTTCAAAAATATCTTTATAATGAGAAAATATTGAGTATCATACGATTATATTGTTCACATATAAAAAGAATTTTGTAAAACAATTCCTTTCTACAAAGTAGAAGAATTTCTATAAAAGCACATGACTATTTACTTCCCTAAATAAATTAAAAAAATATTATCCATTTCCAAGCCTCTACCAAATTAATTAAAAGATTTTTTCTCCCTCCCAAGCCTCTACCAAATATTCAAAGCCTCCATAGTGAAGAAGAAGAAGTAGCCAACGAGAAGGAGAACCAACACCAATGACGAACACTTTATCCACCAACGTAGACAAATTGAACAGTCCATCCACCGATGCTATCGTCTAAATTTGACCGATTAGGGAAGAATGACATGCTGAGTTTTGTGGGTTAGTGTTTTCTACTTAGATTTGTTTGTTGCAATTTTGTTGATGTATTATAAATTTTGATTTTTGGTGGTGGTGTATGAATACATCTATATAAAAAGAGATTTTTGTTGTGTTGATGATGTAGTATGGGTGTGTGAGAATTAATTTTGATTTGGTTTTCGTTGATTTAAAGAGTTGATTTTGAAAAGTTTTTAAAGATAGAGAATATCTAGATATTGCCTCTTATTGGGCAATATTGGATAGGATATCGCCTATCTTATTTATTTATTATTATTATTATATTCAATATATTTATTATATATCTATTATATTTATTTATTTATTATCATTTTTATAACTTTTTTTTCAACTTTTTCCCTCTATTGTATTTATTTATTATTATTATTAATATTCAATTATTTAATTTCAGTTTTTTTGTTTTTTTAGTAATGTTGATAAAAAAATAAAAAAAAAATAAAGATAACAATAAAAAGAGAAGCTGCTAGTCGATGTAAGGTTGTGGTATTTGTTTTTCTTTTATTTGTTTTCCATTTATATTGCAAGAATATCGAATCAATATCCAAAATGGAGCATACAAGATTCATGAAGCATATAAATTTAATGTGTAAATGATCGTCTGAATGAAGATGTTGTTAACTTCATAAACCAGAAATTGATGATGATGTAACAAAAGATATTTCGGATGACCTATTTTGGCCGATTTTAGGGTTTGAAGGAGACTAGCTTTAGTGTTGTTCTGATGCATGCTATGCTTTTCTGTCTAATTAATCGGAGGCAACATGATCGAACACTATGTTCCAAATAAACAGTGTGAAAATACATTTCAAGCCAGTAGAGTTTGCACTTGTCACTGGTCTTTTATTTGGAGATGACACAGATTGGCCTGTCCCAGTAAGCTTCCATGATTGGCCTTCAAATGCAACAACAACCTGACCAGCATGTGAGGATGATGTGTGGGGAAATACAACATTTGTGCAATGAGATACAAGATTTTCAAGCATCCATGCTATATCACATGAAGGCATTTAAGGAGTCATATGCTTAGAGCTTGCCATCGTTTTAGGTTTATGACTTTTTTCTCCGATAAGTTGTGTTTTTTCTTATTTGTTAATATGCAATGACACATGTGTTAATTTGCTTAGGTTGATGTGGACGAGGAAATGAAGTTCCTGCTAGAGCTGATGTCTCAAACAGAGGTTTTCACCTAGGAGCTTGATGTGCCATATGATGATGAACCTCCATAGAGAAACATAGGCAAGACTTCAACGTGCTTGAAACAATCAACATTTGTTTGTGTTTTGAGAAAAGACAGACAATTGATTAGTCCTTTCACATACTTGACCAAGACACAAAAGAATGTGCTAATGGAAGAGTCCACCCCTTCAAACCAAACATACAGAGCATCTAATAATTGGTATCTGAAGACCCTTAATGATTCTCTCAAACATGTCCTATTTGTGGGCATTGGCTATATAACTGAGTCTATCTCTAAAGGTGAATGGTGGACCCCCATTACTAATATCGAGGCATTGGCTTGAAGACATGGTAAGGAGAGTTTTCATTCATTTTTTATATTATTTTTGCAATTGTTTAATGAACTATTTTCTACTATAATATAACATGTTGATGCTTTCCTTAGTGTCCTTCATAAAACATTTCCAAACAGTAATTGGACAACATTGCTAACCTAATTTGTTGCAAATCTATTGACATATGCATAAGAGTTCGATCGTATGGGATCAACTATGAAGTGACCATCGTTTTTTATTAATCAAATTGCGGGCATCTTCTCCACTTCGCCTAATGAATTTTTTCGACCATGGAGTAGAGTTAATTTGGTGATTATAGAATATTGGTTAAAATTAATTTTTAGTATATTCAATTATTTAATTTAATTTAATTTCATTATATGAATATATCTTAGATATTCATCCCAATCAACTTTGAGAACCAACACTGAATATGTAGTGTGTTTGATTTGATTTCGTGAACTTTTTATATATATGACTGCATCATATACCACAAGTAAATCGATTTTCAAAAGGTTGATGAGACCATATAAGTGCCTGACCCACATTATATCAGCTAGCAATTTTTATCAAACAAGATTGAGTATCCTGCCACCACATAAAACCCTAGTGATTAAATTTAGGTGTGTGTGAGATGTACCAAAACAAGATCCAGGTTCGAGGGACTGTGACGTTTTTATGCTTATGTTTATTGAGTACTTTGCACATAATAATGATTTCAACTTCACGTCCACACATTGTAATTACTAATAAGGTGTATAACCATGTCGATATACCACGGGAGGACATTTGGTAAGAAAGAATATCTCATTTGCTTACAAATAATGTTGTTATTTTTTCAGAGTTGTTAATTAATTAAACTTTTGGTTGTCTATGCAGACTTGGAGGAATTCCCTTAATAATGGGTTCGTGTGCAAAGTTTATGGATTTAATTAACTTGTTTTCATTAATGGCTTACTTATGACGCAAAGTCGATGCTATGTTATTTCATTTCCTTTTTTTAACATATGTTAATGTTATTTCATTTCTTTCATTTCCTTTAAAATACAATGTCATGTTATTTTACTTCATTTATTTAATTTCAGGAATGTCTTAACTACAATTAACAAAATACATTAACAAAATAATAAACTATTTCCTCCATATAACTAAATAATGTTTCCATGCCAGCCATTACCTAAAAAAACAAGCAATAAAATGCGTAAACATGATTGTCATAAATTGAAAAAATAATGCATAATGGCATACAATTGTATGAAATTAAAAAAAAAAAATTATAGAAAAATCAACCATGTCAAATACCATGATATTCTAATTCATCGGATTGGATGTCCCATCAAAATGATGACCTCTACAGTGACTTGATGTGCGTTCTCTATTGCGACTTGATGAGCAGGATAACCTCACAATGGGAATCAGAGCTGGACTTGGATAATTATTTCAAGTGTGGCCTAGTTGATGACATCAACTATAGTTTTACTCTCCTTGTGATGGTCTCCTTGTGTGGCTTGATGGACAACCAGACTAGTTTCGTTTCATTTTTGGTGGATAAATAGACGACGTATTCGAAGGTGTCCACGTTGATTGATCACTAACTAGATTGACATCTTCGCGATACAATGTCTGTAAGTAATCCATGGAATAATATATATTTGCCCATCTAAAGTAGTCTGATAGGTTACAAAATCGAGCAACAGTTGTGACGTGCGTACACAAAATCTGTGAAAGTTGAAATTTCTTACAATTGCGCATCTGCTAAAGAATATTAACCAGGAACACATGTTGTTGTGCGTCATGAACTTTGTACCTATGGACATTGATTGATTGGACTACCATATTTGTAGATTTATGCATATATTTGACAATCTTATCCTCCGCCTACAGTGTCAACGAGTGAGATCAATCACCTAATTAAAAACAAAAAATCAAACCTAATATAATAATGGCTAAATAAAATTCAACAAAAGTTTGTTCTTATACCTATTAAGTTTTGCCAATTGTAAAACGAATATTGCATTGTACTCCTAATAAACTCCACCAAAATGGTGATGGGCAAAGATTGTGTAGTTTTTGTTAAAGCATTGAAGAACTCAACAATATTAGTTGTCATGATGTTATACCGCCATCTTTAAAAGTGGGTGTGGGCCCATTTTTTATAACCAATATTGCTAAAATACAAAGCTGTTGTGGGATTCACTCGGTTTATCTCAGTCATGATAAATTCGAAGTCCTTAGGCGATACGCCTTTACAACTCTCCAAAATAATCTTTCAATATGTTTAGTGTTTTTGAACTGTGTACTCATGTTGTCTTTTATATGGTAGTTACAAAAGCCATGACAGACATATAGGAATACAGTTGCCACTAATGTAATTATTGAATGACGCTTATCTGAAATAATGGTTAAATCTGGAATATCCCCGATTCACATTTGTAGGTATCTCAAGAATGGGATCCACATATCCATTTCCCCATTATGACCAATATCAAATACAAGTGGATAAATTTGGTTATTGTCGTCTTTTGCAACGACAATAAAAAGAGACTCAAAGTACTTTCCCTTCAAATATGAAGTGTCAACAGAAATAACAGGACGACAATATTGTTGGAATCTTCTTATTAAACAACCTAAAACCATGAAGAAAAATTGGAACTTATTCTCCACATCAATGTCAATATGTGTAGAAGTTCCTATTTAGCTCTAAATTATGACAATACTCAAGTAAGAGCATGAAAGACTCTTTAGGAGATTCTCGTAATGCATTTATAGCGTACGTCTTTGTAACCACACCTGTGTATGAAATGTCAATCTTGTACCTATTTGTCATATTGGAGACAATTTTCTTTGGTTGGTAGATACAATGAACTACAAATATTGATTTAAAGATAGTTCCTAATGATCTAGCACCTATCTATCTATGATGTGACAATATTTGATCCCTTGGACAATTGTGTGCATCATCCATGCGACATAACTCTCAATAGTCTCCATCATCTTCCTTTCTGGCTCATGCCCACCATTTGCATTGACGATCTACACATCTGATTTGATAATGTTTCATATAAGAGTAAACAACGTTCCATTGGAAGCCTATCTTTAAATCGTATCTCTTAAATAAAGCTGTTAATTTTGCTTTTGTATCATAAAGCTCATTACTCTTAAACTGTTGTCTTTTTGTGTTTCCCATTTACTAATACTAGCATTCTCAACATCCATTGTCGGCTCAAGAACCCACCGAAACAGATTAAGATTATGAATATGACTTGTATATTCTCCCATATCTATGGAGCCATGACAACTTGCACTAGACTCAACCCTTTCATTGATTTGACTTCTCATAACATCTTTGTTCGGTTTGCAATTTGTGTCATCATCATCATATAATTCTGAAAATTCATCATCATCATCATCATCATCCTCAGGATTATAGTCGTTATCCATATTGTCATCATTGTCTCCATCACCATGATTCACACCATACTCTTGGAAAATTTTTGATTCTGCCTAATTATATAAACGATGATCCTTTCTTTCTGCCACATAAACCTCTTCATCTAGTTGCTTGTCTTTTCCTTCAATAAGAGTCTGGGTAATATAAAGTTTTATTAATCCTCGTAAACTTCTTGCTTCCATCATCACATACTCAAAATTATCTTAAATCTTACTAGGACCCATTGATGCATAATCTGTGATAAATATGTGGATATTTGCTTGACTCCGATCAAATCCCAAATGATTGCATATTTTGCTCACAAATCCTTCGAAATGAACATTTGTGTCAATATAGAAAGATCTCTCTTTCCCACTAACATATTTCACTACATTATCATCACTTGTAATCCAATTACCTTTGAATCAAACAATAAATATGACCTTTTCCATTTTCACCTACTTATATTGTTAAACAAACATTCAAAGTTTCTGTTGAAAAAGAAGCAGATGAGCTATAGGTGGGTTGTAGGGGATCTTGCCTACAAGCTACAAGAGGTCTCCACACACCGTTGGGATCTCGCCTATAGCCTGAATCCTATAATTATTTTTGTTCTTTCTAGCATATAGAAAAACAAACTACAAACACCATTTTCAGTGAGCGTCCACATCCCATTTGATCTACCAATCAGTATTCTAACTCCTTTAACATACACATAAGATAACATTCCACAAACAAAATACGAAATAAATATTACCATTTTTACAAATTCTCTAACTACATTACTTACTAAATTTTATGGTAAATCAACTACTTTACTATTACACCAACAAATATAGAAGAAAGAGGTATAAATCAACACTGACCTTAATTAGGATGAATTATTTGCAATATTTTTGAAAATATCTTTTGCCTTTTCATTGTTGAAAAGAACGTTTGTTACTTGTGTTTATAAAGATGAAAATATGAAAAATTTTGGTATTTAACTAGAAAAAAAGGTGTGGTAAAAATGTATAGACAGACCTAAAAGGTGGTGTTCTTTTTAATATTCCAAGTTTTTTATTCAAATGATCAATACGACGATTGAGGAATTAATAATAATATATCATCATATAATTTAACCTGAATTTAAAGTTAATAATTTTCAATAAGATATGTTAATCCGATATGAAAAAAATCAGATTAGAATTAAGTTTTTTTGACTCAAAATTTATTTTGAATTAATCTGATACGACTCAAAATTAAATAAGATAGTGTTAAATTTTATACAAAAATAACTCGATACGATTCGAATTGACTCAAATGTTTAAGATAAATATTACTTTAATAAAAATTATTATAGATAGATTATAGAAATGTTAAAAGATAATATCAACGGAAGTTTAAAGATAATATCAACCGCAATTGAAATTTTTACAAATTCCATATAATTATATCTTTGTATAATTGTAATTATTCATATTATTTTTTATTTGTATTTAAAATTTTATTTTATTAGTAAGTAATAAGAATGTGATTTGGTTAGTTAGATTACTGGCGTATTTTAAAACTCTTAGTATGTAATTATTATACTATTTATATACAAAACAAAATGTTATTGTGTGATTTATTAATAATAGCTTGAAGTAATTAAGTAAAGAAATAAAAACGGTAAAAACGTTTGAAAAGTAAAAACAATAGATTATTTTTGGTCAATTTGGGTCGGTTCAGGTCAATTCGAATATTAAAGGGTTGAGTTAGAATTAAAAGATTTTGATACAATTTTAATTTGGATCGAATTAGAGTTGAAAGGTTTTTGACACAAAATTTAAACTGACACTATATAAACACGATTTGATAATATGAACTATTAAATCTACATAAATTTATTTTATTTAAAATTATTTAATTACGTAACGATGAATAAATATTAGACTATTTTTCAAAAGTAAAAGATCAATGTTAAGTAAAAATTATTATATGTTCTGTCGATATGATTTTTGATGATCATGAACGATTGATGCACCAAATTTTGAGTTGTACACAAAATAGATTAATGTAATAACGACTAAAATCTGAAAGATTATGGTGTGTCCTCCTTGGTGTAATGATAATTAAAATGGTGAAGATACAAAACATAAAATTTTAAAGTAGTTCAGTGTGATGGTTAAAATATTTACTTTACTACTTCCATGACGGGGATCTTAATATAATTGTATATTACAGCAAAATTCAGTGTGTAGCTTTTGGCCTTCCTCGTCTCTTTTTTGTGTAAGGTTTTTCATCCCCGAACTTATAAAACTAGGGAAAATTACATTCAAAATTAGCATTCAAATCCTTTTGAAATTCCTCATCTCTTTTGTGTATAGCCTTAAAAATGGTATATTTTATATGTATTCGTTTTAGATATATAAATATATACGTATTTATATGTGTCATCATATGAGTGAGTAATTTTCAGTTAAAGATAAAATAATATCCAATCATGTGATGACACATATACATGTATATATATTTATATACTTAAAGTAGGTACGTATAATATTCCTCTTTTATTTATATTCTTTTAAAATATTATTCTTTTAAAATATTATTCTTTTAAAATATTATTGAATATAAATTAATTGTGATTGGTTAAATAAATATGTTTACCTTAAAAGTATTTGTTTTGTGTATTTCTAAATTATTCTCATTGTCAATAATAAATATGATTTTTTTATGATGTCAAATTATAAAATTAATTAATTGAATTAATTTTTTCAAATTTTTATCTTATTGCCAAAATATTTTTTTAAATATTTTTCATATTATTTGTTATTTTAATTGAAAACTATGATATTTTTGTCTTAAAATCTCAATTATTAAGGACGAAATTATAACATAATTAATATCACTTTAGAAATATTTTAATACATAATATGAATATGGTAATTATATTACTATTTATATAATCTATCACATTACCATCGATAATTATAAGATTATGAGAATTTTTATTTCTTGACAAATTTCTAATACTGAATTACAATAATGAATATAGAAAGATCCTTTTATTCTTATGAATCTATTGAGAGCATCTCTAACATTACATGTGTTTAGACAAATTCACATGGCTTGAAGAAGGAGGATGTCCATTTTGAAAGGCACAAGAGCATGAAGAGACCCAATCACTGAAAGAGGCAGCACCCCCTTCTGGCTGCAAAAGATGACTAACAATAAATTTTTTCTAAAAACGCTTTAATTTGTCTAAACAATTGAGGGCCCTGTGGGAGAAATAAAAGTAGCAACTACTACAATTTCTGGCAACAGCCTTCGGTAGTCTGGAGCCACACCTTTGGAATCACTAACAGTAGAATAACAGGCTATTCCAGCATTACCTTCATTAAATACTTAATGAATCTTATGCCTTCAAAAAAATTATACAATGATTCTCCAAGTTTAAGCAGTTTCTTAAGAAACTATATATGTGGTTGTGAATGCAATGTTGAATACATTTCAAAAATGTCAAAGACTATCAAATTTTATGGCCATAGTGACATTGAGTTGTTGATCTATCCAATTCTGTCGGGTCATTGTTTCAAAAATCAAACATTCAATAAATCAAGGGATGTTTTGAAGTAAATATTAGTTTAGTATTTCAACCTCGATGAAATATTAAATAATGAAATAATTTGATTACACAATACACGTATCATTGATAAGTTTAAGTTTTTTATTGACTCTTTATTAGTTGGATAATTATGATATCTTGTTAAAGTCAATATTGATCTATGAATAGAGAGGTGATTAATTATAAATTACTCATAATTTTACCTATTCACCATTAATATGATAGAGAAACTATAAGTTTTATAAAAAAAAAAAGAGGTTGACTAGTCAATGTTTAATTGAACTTTCAATTTATAGCTACTGAGTGAATCACCATCATTTTTGGGGTACGGATATATATAATTGACACTTTAGGAAGTGTCCTAGTATCATTTTGATACTTTGAGGGGGTGTTTAGTTTTTGGTTTTTAAGATTACTTTGGTAATCTATCTTTTATTCATTTGTTTGGTTTATCAATAATAAAAAATTACAGTAATATTCTATTATCAATGCTGACGTGACAGATAATATAGATGTTAATCTGATTATCATCTTCACCTTACGTATTTAAAGATTACCAAGGTAATCTTGATTTTATTATAATTATATTATTATTTATTAATTTTTTGAGACAAAAATAAATTAATTTTTAATTAATATAATAAATAATATAAAAAATATTTAAAAATAATTATATTCAAGGATATTTAAGTAAAATAATTTATTAGTAATCTTTTATTACCTTTAACCAAACACAATAATTATTTATACCTATCAAATTTTATCAAACATAGTAATCATTTATACCCAGTAATCTTCTAAGTAATCTATCTTCAAGATAATCTTTCTATTTTGGTAATAAAACATTACCTAAACCAAACACCCTTTGAGCGTTTTTGTTGAGTTGGGTTTCTTGGTTTTCCTAGTTCAACTGGGGTTTGTCAAGTTTTCCAAAAACGGTAATCTTGACTTCTATCAATAGATGATTTGCGTATAATCTTCTACGGTGGATCCAACACTAATTTCATTAAGGTTATAGTCCATGGGTGGCCTATTATTGGAGTTATGTGAATTACTAAGTTCCCTGAACCTCCCAAGTCTGAATAAACTCAATTAAGGATTTAAGGTAAGAGATTTTACCAGGGGTATTTCAGGGTTTTCAAGGACTGGATAAGCTTGGATATTCATAAACTTCATTTGCCGTAGAAAACACAATACAGCACACGCCCAAGACACAGCTCACAACAAAGCCTATTTCCATTAGAGTTTGCTGCATATGCCACTCCTCCCTCATAAATCCTTGTCGCTTCTTAGGTTTTTGCTAGCAGTTAGACATTAGAACCTTGGCTTCCCAATGTTAATCGTTATCCTTAGTGCCTCTGTGTGTACAAGTAGTGGTTGTTCTAAGCTTGGACATGATTGTGGAAGTAATTGAGAAACTTGAAGGCAAAATTGCGCTCAAAGGCATATCTTTTAAACTCCCTTTTATCACATGTTACATAATCATATCTATACCCCGATCTTGGAAAGGGGTTTTTGGGAAAATTTTTCTTTATATTCTGCTGCTACTATTCATGTTTAAACCCCAAAAATCCTACTCAAGAATGGACTGACAATAAGTGCACCACACAATTGTGTTAATCACTAAAAAGTCTAATCTTGATGGGCTCAGTAAATGATCACTGCAGCATGACAGACAATTTTATTAGCATCAGGGTCATTTGAGAAAAGGAACATTCCTATATAAATAACCCTTCAAATGCATTAAACAGAGAGAATGGCATTTTGAGGGACATCCTAAATTATGGTGACAGGTGATAAATCATAAAACACCATTCTAGCATTGGTCTCTACATCATCCATCAACTATCATAACAATAAATTATACAAACTGATGGAAAAAGAAAAAAAAAAGAAAACATAAACCCTAAACATTATCAAAAGCATACAAGCATGCACCTTTTTCTCAGCCCTTATATCTTTTGACCATGTAAACATTTACCTTAGGGGCATGATTCTGGGTGTGAGATATGAAAAGTTGATCCTCCTAGTAATTGCCACCCAATTTTTAAAACTTCTAATCATTTCACATTCCTCCGAGTGCAAAAAGAGTAGTCAGTTTTGTATTGTGTAGAATTATGGTAAACTTCTGTATCTTTCAACCATCGTGGTGGGATCAGGCTAAAGTGAGTTGCATTATTAAGGTTCAGATTTATTTCCAGTCTGATTGTTATCAATTGTTCATGATCTCTTCCATGAAAAGAAGCAACAATAGAATTATGAACATCTGATTTATCACACAGCAGGTCACAGAGTAGAGGAAATCCTTTTACTCCAATAGTAACTTTCGTCTATTATACAAATTCTCACTCCCAATTCTTTTCAGTTTTAGACCAATGATTTTTGTTTCTTCTTTTCCTTTCCTCTTCAGACCACTAATATTCTTATTTTCTCAAGTCCCTGAACGTTTGCTGCATCAACAAAAGTATCCAGTGAACACAATTTTTGAAAGCTTCTTCCAATGGAGAAAATCAGTCAGAACCCACCTAAACTTTCTTAACTCTTTGAACCAAATTTAACTTAATGGATAGATCATTATCTAAAATGTTATTGCCTTTCTTGTAGTATCTGTCATGTGATCAGTGGCGTATGAATAATACTGCATACAAGGTGAAGAATGCCAGAGAATTTCAATTAACCATGCCTACAACTTGAAAATGGAAAAATTCAAGAAAAATTTCCATGTCAACCGATCTTACATATTTTACTAGTTGAACTTTGAAGCGCTCTGGCAAGATTCCAGATTACTTGAATGGTTGTAGCACTAATCTTATTACGCTATAATGTCTATAAAAATAAACTAAAGGCTTTTGAAAATAACACAAGAGAACAAGACCAATGAAGTAAGACTCCTAAAGATAACAATGTAAAAAAAGCAAATGAAGTAAGATTTCAACAAGTTCCTGATCTCTTGATGAATTTGTCCAACATAAATCTCAGCTCCAACTTGGAGTTTTTCTACCAACATCTACAAAGGTAAGAAACCAAAGCAGTACAGTAACTTTCCATATCAATTTTCACATTAACTAACTTGCATTTTCTAATGAAGATTAACCTAATCATCTATAGTAAATTACAAATGTCCAACCGGCTCTGCAGAAATTTCCTCCAAATCAAATTCCCTTCAAATATGGTGGGTCATCATTTTGTTACTGTTTGATGGGTTCAAAGACTTTTAAGATAAAAAGCTTCATCCTCAGGATTATATGCATCAGGATCGGGCAATAAAGGAAGTGGAAGGTACAGCAGACCTTCAAGTGTTGCATGAAGACAACAGGCTAAGTAACATGATATTCACCCTCTTGGACAATGAGGAGGCGACCATCACTGTGTCTCTCTGGATAACCATTCATTGTCAAGCACTGACTTCCATTTGGATCAAACCACGGATCAAGGAGCATTACGCATTATGGAATTACAACTTTTGATCAACAATATGGGTACATTAGTAGTCAATTTATAACAAGAAAAATGATTTTTTCATTTTTTATTTTTGTAATTGGGTGATGGCTATTGATCAGCATTTGCAGTGGGATAATATATCATTTCTTTCCTCAGCTTTTGGGGGTAAAGAAAATAAATATGTAATTCAATACCAAGCTTAATTCTCAATCATTAATTCAAATCACTTAACTAACCCGATTTCTTAAAAGTATGAGCACAGTAAACAAATTTACCTGGAAGACTTAATTTATATGTTTGGACAATTTAAATATTGACAATTGTCATCGAAGAAGAACTATTTCAGTATGAATCCTTACTGAATATTTGCAACATGGAAAAAAGCAGTTCTAAGAATTCATTGAGTTATGAAAAATTTAAAATTTTCATAAAAAACTTTCATTATTCGTATCAGTACTCTTTCATACTAACCATTGTTGTTGACAGCAGTTATAACAAATAATACTTGACAGTAAGATTGATACAATGAAGATCCATTGTTAAACTTATATTATGATATTTCACACTTCATTGCAATTCATTCAGCTTTCAAATAGAGAGAGGGAAAAAGAAAGGAACCCAATTTTCATTCTTGATTCTTTTACAAATATATTGACATATGCATCACAGCCATTTTAAGAGTGTACAAAGAGGCTCTGCTAAGGAAATTTAGTATGTTCAGCTGTTCTTTAATACTCCCTTGCACAAGTGAGAAACCATCTTTCCTATATGGACATGCTGCTGCTTTATAATTTCAGGTTTCTCTTTCAAAAGTTTATCATTATTTACCACCATGTATTATTCTTATGTTATTCAAGGGATAGATAAAATTAACCACTCACACTTGAACATCAAAGTGTAAAATTTAGTAAACAAACATAATTTTGCCTCAAAATCTCAAAATACACAAAAAAAAATATGATAATCAAGTCAAAAGTTGAGAAACTGACGGCAGTTGAATCCTGGCCAACAACCAAAACAATCATATCAGACTCAAACTTCTTTATAGTGGGGTCACCAAGTCCATCATCGCATATACATATCCCGTGTCCCCTGTCCCATTCGGTAAATGTATATTTAAATTATAGCCAAGCCTCTCACCTTCACCAAGCTCATAAATAGATCCATCCTGTGGATGAGAAGGACCACAGGAGCCATGATTTATATGAAGGGAGAATGTAAGAACTTTATTAGATTGATATAACCCCACAGCAGCACCATCGCCATAACGCACGCCCAGAGTCTAGAGTTAGCTGATTTGCTAAATCAGCATTATTGAGAAGGCAGCATCCATCAGCTTGAGTAAGCTGATCATGGAAGCCGAGAGGCCTCACCAATGCATAAGCAATTTTGATGCCCATCAATGATGCGCTTCATTACTGATAATCTAGTACCAGAAGCAAAGTAAGAAGGGTGGCATCCCAGGAGCCAGGGTTCAAGAAAGTTCCAGAACAGACCATCTTCCCACCAGCTTTATGTGTCTCAGTTAGCTCCTCTATGTACTCTGGAAAATCATACAGGGTTACCATATTACAGCACCCTTTATTGTAAAAGAATCAATCTTTGCAAAGAATAATTAGATAAGTTAAAAAAAAAAGAACAAAAAAAGAAATGCTTCCAACCCAATAAATTATTACAAGTTTGCATGTTTTCCGCAAAGAAGTTACACATGACCCACTCACCGAAAAAAAGTTACACAGATCCTTCATTTTCTATTGATGGTTTCATACAACTTTTAAAAGTAGACAATATTACTCAGGTCACTCCATAATACTTCTTAAATGTAAGGCCAAAAGACTTATTCCCATGCAAGGTATAGTGAAATTACGAACTCATACCCTCTAATTTTTTAAAATCCAACACTCACTTATCATTCAAAATCTATTAAACTTTTCTATTAGAATCAAAGGTAAAATCATTATTTTACTAGTAATATTAAAAAAATTATAATTTTCTCATCAGGTTTTTCTTCTCTTCTTTCTTTAGCCATCACTTCATCACTGGTGCCTTCCTCTTCCCACCCTCACCATCAGAATCGTTCGGACGACTGTAGTGGGAGACCATCCGACGAAGAGATGTCATCTCTTCGTTGATCTCTTCGTCTTAGAAGAGACGGAGACTATTATTCTCTGTTTCTTCTTCGACAGAGAGGGATGAGGACGAATGATCACTCTCTGTCTCTTCCATGATGAAGAGATTGACAAAGTGATGAAGTCTCTTTATCGCATGGGCTTCCAAGGAAATCGGCCGAAAGATTTCGACAGTGAGAGTGGGAAGAGGAAGTCACCAGTGACGGAGTGGTGGCCAGAGAGGGGAGAAGGGAAAAAACCTAGGTGTAGGGGAAAATAGTCACTTTTTAAAACTTGAAATGTTTAGATATGACTGAAGTTGTAGTTTTCAAAACCTGAGAATGGAAATGAGATAAAATTATAATTTTTTTAATATTATTAATAAAATGATGATTTTACCCCTTATTCTAACATTAAAGTTTAACAAATTTTGGGTGTAGATAGATGTTTAGGTTTTTAAAAGTTGGAGGTATGATTTTGAGATTTCACTATACTTTGGATGAAAATAAGTCTTTTGGCTTAAATGTAATAACAAAAACATTGATGATCGAGTGATAAAGGAACCTGCGGGGTGAAAGGAGTAATTCAGTGGGGATTGAAGGTCGTCCAGCGTGCCAAGAAATAGGGGGACACATGGGGCCTATTTAGAGAATGGAGAGCATGCTCATAAAAAGGCGCTACGAAAAACATTCAAACAGCAATTAATTTTTTTTCACTAATTAAAAATAATTACAAAAACTGATTTAATTAATTCCATTTTTCCAACTGCCACTTTTCCGGTGAAAGAAAATAGGCTACTAAAATTAAATTTTTACAGCTAATTTTTTAGTTAAAGTAATTATGTTTCCGTAACTAATTATTTAGTTATAAAATAGAGGTAAACTTAATATTTTACAACTAATTTTTTAAATATAAATAATTTTACTTTGACAATTAATTATTTAGTTACAAAATAATTATATCATTTTGGTTATTTTAATAATTACAATTTTAATTGTAAATATTTTTTTTTGGCAACTGCAACGATAGTCATGAAATGTATAACTAAAATGAATTTTCTGCAAAAAAAAATTTTAGTAGCAAGTAATAATATTTTGGCAACTAAGTTAATAGAAGTAAACTTAATATTCTCAAACTAATTTTTTAGTTGTAAATAATTTTGTTTTGACAATTAAGTATTTAGTTGCAAAATAATTTCATCATTTCGGTTATTTTAGCAACTAAAACGTTTTTGATTGGGAACCATAATGTTAGTGTGAAATATGTAATTAAAATTAATTTTCTATTTAATTGTAAATAATTATATTTTGACCATTAAATGTTTAGCTACAAAATAGAGATAAACTGCAACTAAATAACAATTTTATTCTTTTGGTTATTTTAACATATAAAATTTTAGTTGTAAATTTTTTTGTTTGCCAACAATAATGTTGGTTGTGAAATGTGTAACTAGACATATATTTCAATAACTAAAATTTTTGTTGTAAATAAATTTATTCAATAATTATAACTTCAGTCGTGAAATATGGTTTACAAAATATATAATATATTTGTAGCAATTAAATAAAAAGTCCCGTAAAATACAAAAAAACTTAAAAACAACAATTTAACATTAAAAAAGTCTAGTTATGGAAGAAAATTAAAAGATGATTTATCATTGGTATTGAACCATTAATATGTATTTGATTATTAAGTTTTCAATATTAAATTATGTCAATATATTCCTATGTTCTAATGATATTTATATTTAATTGATTAAAACACCATTTATTATTATTATTTTTGTTCCATAATCATTGATATATTCTTTAAGCCTAAAATGGAGTCAACTCAATTTGAATTAGTTTTTGGTTTTGATTTGAATTGAATTTATGTTAACATTTTAGTTTGATAGCTCAATTAGAGCTTGACAGCTCAGTTAGAGTTTGATTTGAATTCTCATTTAATAATATTGTTTATTTTATTAGTGACATTATTTATTTTACTAGTAATGCTATTTATTCAATTAACGATATTGTTTATCCTTTCAATAACATTATTCATGATATCGGTAATATTATTAATCCCACCAATAACCTTCCAACGATATCTCTTATCAGTTCAAATTTAGCTTGAATTCGATTTGATATTAAATATAATATTATTAAAAAAATTAATAAATTGAATATAATATAATAATATTATTAACACATATTATATTAATATATATATTTATAATTTAATACAATATATTATTATAATGTTATTATATTAGAAGGTTATTTTTTTTGTTAAAGAAGTCATTCTTGTCATGGGTCACCTTTGACTTCACACATGCCTCCAGAATTCTTCTTCCTTGTGTTATGCCTATAGTCTCACACATCTCCAAGTTTCTTCCTCTTGTGTCGCATCTTTAGTCTCATACATCTCCAAATTTTCTCTTTTATGTCGTACCTTCAGCCTTAACATCTTCAATATTCCTTTTCTTGTGTTGCTTTAGCCTCTCCTCTTAAGGTAAGTTGATCAATCTCATTCACTTTTAATAACTTCTTCTCATTTTCTTGGTTATATTCTTATTTCATTATAATAATTTCTTTATATATTTTGTCAATTGGTCATAACACTTGATAAATTTGATAAACCTTAGAATATTAGTTGAAACCATAGGTTTATTGATAATTATGTTATATAATTGTTGGTTGCATATTTCATGCTAGTTTGAGACTTTTACATTCATGTTTCTTTCACTTGATAGATTGAGAAGAGACAAATAGTCCAATCCCCGTCCCTGACCTTATAGGGAAAACCTTTTTCCATCTTCGTCCTATCTTTGATATGAGGATACTGGGGAATCTTTATTCCCTCCCTATTGAAAAAATTTATCTCCCCTTTAACTCTTGTCTTTACTTGGAAAATTCCCCTTTTTATCTTTGTTAGAATTTTAATGAAATAGTTATTAAATGTTACGATATATTTGTAATAATTCAAAAATCTTAAGTGTAATGAGAATATGTAGGTAAAAAAACACCTTTATAAGGGGACAAATTGAAGATATATTTACTCTTATCCCTAATTATTGGGATTTTAGCCATCCTTGTCCTCGTGCCTGTTCCCATTGAGGAATTCCCTCCCCCTTTAAGGAGGGGCAAGTCATGGACCAAGTTTAGAGGGTTGAATTGACATCCTTATTCTTGAATCTGTTTGAGTTCTCTAGGTGTTTTTCTAAAATGTCAAGAAAATAATGGTCTATTCCAATGTTAAAGACATCTTTTCTAGTGTCATGACTCATCATTCCATCATGCCATAATACATCAATGCATTTAGTTAAGGTAGCCATTTTCACAAAAAATTTCATTGGAAAGGGATGTCACCCACAATCCACAAACAACACTTGATATGTTATAATTGATTTGAAAAGACCTAATCCAACCCAAATATACTCATTTTTCTCTTTTTATATATAGGTTGCTAGGTCATAATCTATTTAACCTATTTTAGAAATAGGTTATGTCAAGTCATAACACTTGTTTAACTTGTTTATTTGCTTTTACATGAAATGATATGGTCAACATGTTTTCTACTTATACATGAGCTAAATTAACTAAAAAGTTTTCTGATAAGGTTAATGGGTTGTTTTTGTGTTGTGTTTTTTTTTATAATTAAATTATGGGTTAAAAAGACATTCAATCTGAATTAGAATTATATCAAAAACACCTAATCGAAATATAACCCATTTTATAAATGGGTTGACACGTCACATTCTGTTTAACCTATTTTAGAAACAAGTTATGTCGTGTCATAGCATTCTTTTTTACATGTTTACCTATTTTTATGCAAAATGATATATTTTACATGTTTTTCACTTATACATGACCCAAATTAACTTGATTTGACATGTTTTAAAAACATAAAATGACACAACACTTTTATACAAGTCGTGTTTGAGTTATGAAGGATCAATCTGAGCATGACTTATTTTGCAAATGAGTCGACATGAACATAACACATTTGCTATTCATGTAAAAAATACCTAACCTAAACCTTTTTTTTATATGTATTGTTAATTTTGCAAATTGCTAACATTTGGAGAAATTCAATTGTTTCAAAACTAAGTTTTGGTCTAGAATCTAAATATTGTTGGTTCCATTAGATCCCAATTGTGACATTATAAAGCACTATATTTGTAGGAATGTAACAAATTAACATAATTAAATATAACTGTACTTCATCTCTAATCTTGTAACAAAACCCTAAAATAAAACCTAAACTAAATTCCTCAACCTGTCAATCTCTAACTCTCATCTTATTTACAATATATCATGCTTAAAATTGAAAATAAAACAAGAAAGATCATTACATCTTGGTGGTAAAATTAGTATTAAATTTAGATTGTGTTAATCCGTAATGCTGCAATGAGTGTGCAATGTTATGATGTTGGTTTATTGTTACTTTATTTTTATAGGTGTATAAATAGTGTAGTGTGTTATTCTAAGATGGTAGCAATGTGAAAACACCTGTGAAAAACAATGAAAACATGAGAGAATTTTATTCCCCAAGTTGCTTAATTATTTTCCTAGGTTGCAAAATTGTTATGAGTTTTTAAAATTTTTTTTTGTAATTACGGGTTATTTGACATTACATGATTAGTATTTTTTTTTTAATTTTCTTTGTCTTATATTTTTTATGGGGTCACAAATTTTCTCATTTTTTCAACATATTACTTTACTTAAAATGAATTGTTCTTATATCTATTTTTTTAGTATAAGAATTATCAAAATGACACATGTGGTTATCAGGGTTAGATAAAGACAATGGACAACGGACAACAAAAAATGATAACATAGTGATTTATATTAGAGGAAAACAAAAAATGATGAAATCCAACCTAATATGATGTACAATGAATTGGTTTGATTGTTGAGTCATCACCTATGTATTTACCTAAGACAAAATGATATCAAGATAGTTATGAGATGTAAATATGTAATAAATAAAATGCATTACCTTGTTAAGAGTGACAATGATATTACGTGTTACGTTTCCTTTTGCCAAAACAACACTAACTCATATAGTCCTCTATCTGTGACAATCGCTCCAAATTCTAAAAAACCATCTCCAATCCTTGCTTTTAGAGCACACATGTTGGACTCTTGTGTATTTTGAAAATCCAAAACTAAGAAAAATGATTGTGTAAGAAACTAACAAAGTTTAAGGTATGACTTATGTCATGAACAAAATTAAAATGTAGGAAAAGTGTAAAGGAACACTCATTTTAAGAAAAGGAATGTTCGTCTCATTTCCTAAATTGTTTGTTTAATAAGGAACAACTTTGTTTCAGTAGTTAGATCCTATTCTATCATGTTTCAATATAGAGGATGTCCATTTCATACAAATTCATGTTAAGAGTGAGACCATTCACAAGCACATTCAAGTTTCTACCCATTATTGAATTAAAAAAAAAAAAAATTAAGTTTGAAGGTGGGAACATCCATTCAAGAAGTTGAAGACATGTTCCATAATATGTCAAGTTAAGAATATGTTGTTCAAGCAAGTCATTCACCTCTTTAGTCATTTTTAATAAAACATGAAGTCTAAGGCAAAATGCCTATTCCAAGTTTGGAACATCTATCCCTCAAGCAATCCTCAAGTTATTCCACAAAGGATGAGATTGTTTTATGAAGTTGTTACATATTCTAGACAAACCTCAGATTGTTTCAAGTCGGAGGATCACATGTATTACTGTTTACTAAGAGAATTTATTTCATGGATTTTGGAGCAACCATCCATATGAAATCTTTTTGGTGGTTTTGTTCAGTGGATACGTCTACAACGTGTACTCATGTGCTACACTAAGCTGTCAAAGAACAACTTTGACACATGGATCTGTCACTACTTTTTGATGCGATAATTCATTATTATAATAGTTATCATTATATTACTTGTGTCAGTTAAGGTAATATCAAAACTACGAACGTTTAAAGAATAACCACATAATGTATCAGTTGACATGCATTGAGCACTCATACAATTTAACCATTCTAAAGATGTTTATAAAAATTATGCAAACAATGTAAGATAAAGATTGTCTTTTTTATTAACTCAAAATATGCTTACATGAAGAAACAAATTGGTGACGATTAGCTTTAGGATACAATCCTAATTAAAAGCTCGATTTGAATTTGTCCAGTGTTGACTTAATGAAGAGCCTAAATACACATAGACTATGTTGGATGAAGTCAATTTTTGGATGTGGCACCTTTCTTGGTGAGAATTGTATGACATGGAGAATTAGAAAAAGAAAATGTGGTAGCAAGACCTAATGTCGAAGTAGTTCTAAGTGATGACTGAAGAAGTTTGTGAACTTTTTTGGTTGAAGATTATTTTGGAAGACTTGAAGATTAAATGAGATGACCTAATAAGACCTATTATGACAAAAACATTGTAATCAATACCCAATACAATATTACTAAACAAGACACATGGAAGTATATAGACATTTCATTAAAGAAAAGTTGAAAAGTGGATTAATGAGCACATTTTATGTCTCAACAAGATGTCAAGTTCCAAATGTGCTTACAAAGGGATTAAGTAACACTGTATTTTATATAACTGTATCTAGATTGGAGACAAAAATTATTTATTCACTAGCTTGAGGAAGAGTGTGAAAATGAAGAAAGAATAAATTGTAATCTATTAGGATTTATATATTTCCATGTATGTATTAACTGACCCTAAACAAAGGGAACGCAAAATCATGTTTTTGACATATCTTTTCCTAAACGAAGAGGGGATTTCCCAATAAAGACAGAGAAGGGATGGTTAAAATCCTTATAATCGAAGACGAGACAGTGACATAGATGAATATTGTAACCTCTCATATCCATTAGGTGTGTTACAGAGAAATGACATGAGTTCCCCTATTTTAGAGGGCCCGGAGAATTTTTTTCTCTTTTTAATTATACCCTGTAACACTCCTAATTAACAATTCACACAAACCAGTCCTACCAACTGACTGGATTTTCATCAACTTAATCACAATTACTACAATAAGTACATAATAATAATCATTATAAAAATTATCACCCACAGAACTTTATAATCAATTTTCATAACTAGCCGTATATATATACATATATATAGATATAGCTATACAAAATCATATATATATATATATATGGATATAGGAAACAAAAATATATACATATCCACCAATATCTACATCAAGTATATTTATATATATGCATATATTCACATATACATCAAAACATATAAATCAACAACAATATGATGCCTTCATCCCTCAGCCTCATGTCTCACTAGTGCTCCCCGGGAACCTTTGCTGCATTTCTTTACCTGTAAAATATTAAATTAAACGGAGTGAGCGATTATGGCTCAGTAAGAAAATCATACTCAACACTTAAAGTATTTTATACTAGTACTAATCTTTTCCATACTCAGCGTGTCTGAGCTATTTACAACAAAATAATTGACACAAAACACATATTTAACACATATCATAATTCTTTTCTTTCACACATTTATTCATTTTCTTACTATACAAATATGATTTACTCGCTATGATTTATGCATGTATGAGTGCCATGACATTTCTATTTTCTGATCGTACATCTTTCTCAACTCTTTATCAGCCACACAGGCTTGTATGCATAATTCTAATGCAAATGACTTTAATAAAATATTTACTAATTTTTTTTTCTCTCTTTCTCATTGACTGATCTAGACTACATATGATAGTACTTGCAGTCACCATACAAAGTATAATTCTCTCTTACATGCATATTTTTTTTTCTTTGCTGTCCACACAGTACAACTAATATTTTTCTTTTGCTGTCCACACAGTATAACTGATATTTTTCTTTTGCTGTCCACACAGTACAACTGATATTTTTCTTTGTTGTCCACACAGTACAACCGATTATTTTCTTTGCTGTCCACACAGTACAGCTCGCGTGTAAGGATTTTAAGTATGTTTTCTGCTTTCTTGTATCATATGAGTCATTATAAAACCAAAAATACTTGTTTTCCGTTTTCTGAAAGCATGCATGACTGAGAAAACATTTTTTTTTCCTCTTTCTTTCTTTATTTATTTTTTTCTAAATCATGCATATGCTATGATTCCTCATGTATATATATATATAATCATAATATGAAATATTCCCATTCATTGTTTTCCCTTATTCTTTTTATTCCTTATCAAACATCATATTCTTTTCTCATGCATTTATATATATCTCATACATTTAATTAATTTCAAAATATATAATGTAGGCTTAATATAAGGGTTATTACACATATTATGCACATAATTAAGCAAAAGTAACCTATATCACATAAAATGACATTTTTGCCCTTATGGCCAAAATTTACCTTTTTACCCTTATGGCCAAAAATTACATCATGAATCCTAATGAATTTCTTTATCCTTTTAAGCATAAATCACCTTAATTCTAATACCTTACACACTTATATAAGTAAAGGTTATTTAAATAACCTAACTCAAATTTACTTCAAGTATGTAAAGTATGAAATTCTTACATTTTATTTACTAAATAGATGATTTAAGCTTATTCACCTTCTTTTCTTCTTTCTGGCAACCTTAATCAACCAAAAATATGATCATCCATCAAAACCCTAAACTTGACATATCTTAAAAATTAAATTTCTTACCTTAGAACTGATCAGAATTGACAGATCTACACTTTTTATAACTGGAGCCTCTGGAAATTAGGTGGTTTAGCTAGGTTTTTTTGGTGAATTTTGGTTAAGAGAAAAAGCTTTAGCAAAAATCATGGAGTTCTCGGCTAAAATGAAGAAGGAAATGAATAGGCTTAAGTTTATAAGCCTTTTGGACCATTTTGCCCTTAATTTTTTTCGTAAATTACTCGTTTATCCTTAGCCAATTACCAAAAACCCTTAGCACAACCATATAATTTCAAGTGTGCCATTCAATTTTAATTCCCACTTTGTCCCTTGAATCTTTATAAAATGACCATTTTACCCCCCTTTGAAAAATATTGCTCATTTAGTAGTTTTCTATAATTCTTTTGCAATTTCTTTACACAACAAGTTATAAAATCAACTCTAGGGGTAATTTTGGAAGTGGAGTTTACTGACACACCTAAATTTGGATGTTACATTTCTTCCCCCTTAAAAGAATTTCGTCCTCGAAATTTAAACAAATAAGTTGGGAAATCTCTCTCTCATTTATTGCTCAACCTCCCATGTGGCTTCTTCCACCTTATGATTCTTCCATAATACTTTCACTAATGGAATTGTCTTATTTCGGAGCTCTTTTATTTTTCTGTCTAGTATCTGCACCGGTTGCTCCTCATAAACTAAATCTTCTTTTAATTCCACATCATCTGATTTCAAGACATGTGACGGATCGCTAATGTACTTTCTCAATAAAGAAATATGAAATACATTATGAACTCAATCCATACTAGGTGGAAGTGCAAGTCTATAAGCCACCTTGCCCACTCTTTCTAAAATTTCAAATGGGCCAATAAATCTTGGAGCAAGTTTCCTTTTTCTTCCAAATCTCATCACGTGCTTGTAAGGGGCTACTTTCACAAAAACTTTATCACCCGATTGGAACTCTACTTCTTTCCTTTTCAAATCCGCATAGCTCTTTTGTCTGTCTTGAGCTTGCTTCATTCTAGTCTTGATAATCTTTATATCTTCCACCATCCTCTGGGTTAACTCAGGCCCAAGAACTTGACTCAAATCATCTCGCTCTCCTATGTCATCCCAATGTAATGGAGATCTACACTTTCGTCCATAAAGAGCCTCATATGGTGCCATTTTAATGGTGGACTGGTATCTATTATTATATGCAAATTTTATCAATGGAACCATTTCATGCCAAGTCATTTTGTAGTCTAAGCAACAGGCCCTCAACATATCCTCTAGTATTTGATTCACCCTTTCTGTCTGGCCATTTGTTTGAGGATGATATGCTGTGCTAAATGCCAACCTAGTACCCAATGCTCTTTGTAAGCTACCCCAAAAAGCTGAAACAAATTTGGGGTCTCTATCCGACACAATAGTTTTGGGTACGCCATGTAATCTCACAATCTCTCGTATATAAATCTGGGCTAATTGATCTAAAGCAAAACTATCTTTCACTGGAATAAAATGTGCCGATTTAGTCAATCTATCTACAATCACCCATAATGCATTATAACCTTTTTGCACTCGAGGTAGGCCAATGATGAAATCCATTGAAATATCTTCCCACTTCCATTTAGGAACACTAAGTGGGTGAAGCAAACCTGAAGGTCTCTGATGCTCGGCCTTGACCTGTTGACATACCAAACACTTAGCTACATAGTCACCAATATCTTTCTTCATACCTATCCACCAATAAGTTTTCTTTAAATCCTGATACATCTTTACCCCCCCCCCCAAGGTGGGCAGTATAAAGTGTATCATGTGCTTCACTCAAGATTTTCTTTCTCAATTCTAGATCTTGGGGAATACATACCCTGTTTCTGAACTTGAGCACTCCATCTATCATTTGAAACTCAGTTGCTTTCCTTTTACATATCTGTTGACTTATTTTCTGGCACCACAAATCTTCTACTTGCTTTTCCTTTATTTCATTGAAGAGATTAGGTTGAATTTCCAATCTGGCCGCTTGACTTCTTATCACCTCAATCTGTTCCGTCTGAAACTCTTTCTGTAACTCTATCTGAATGGTCAGGTGAGCTATGACAATCTTTCTACTCAAGGCATCGGCTACTACATTTGCTTTACCCGGCTGATATTTAATATCACATTCATAATCTTTGACTAGCTCCAACCATCTCCTTTGTCTCATATTCAAGTCTTTCTGAGTGAAGAAATATTTTAGACTTTTATGGTCGGTGTAGATATTACATTTAACTCCATATAAATAATGCCTTCAAATTTTTAAAGCAAAAACCACTGCCACTAACTCTAAATCATGGGTAGGGTAGCGTGTTTCATAATCTTTTAACTGCTGAGAGGCATACGTTATCACCTTACCCCTTTGCATCAGCACAGCTCCCAAGCCATTATGCGAGACATCGTAATAAATATCATAATCTACACCTTCCTCTGGTAATACTAAAATAGGAGCTGTAGTCAACTGCCCTTTTAGCTCTTGGAAACTCTTCTCACAAGCTTCAGTCCATAGAAAAGGAGTTCCTTGTCTAGTAAGAGCTGTAAGTGGCTTGGCCAACCGGGCAAAACCCTGTACAAATCTTCTATAATAGCCGGCTAGCCCTAAAAAGCTTCTGATCTCTTTCACAGTCTTTGGCCTCGCCTATTCAAGTATTGTTTCCACTTTACTAGGGTCTACAGCTATACCTTCTTTAGTAACTATGTGTCCCAAAAATACTACTCGATCCAACCAGAATTCACACTTAGAGAATTTGGCATACAATTTCTTTTCTCTCAATCTTTGTAGCACAAATCTCAAGTGTTCGACATGTTCTTCTTCTGATCTGGAGTATATCAAGATATCATCAATAAATACTACTAGGAATTTGTCAAGGCAATCATGAAATACTCGATTCATTAAATCCATAAAGATTGCTGGAGCATTAGTCAATCCAAAGGGCATCACCACAAACTCGTAGTGCCCGTAGCGAGTCCGAAAAGCTGTCTTTGGAATATCTTGCTCTGCAATCCTCACCTGGTGATAACCCGATCTCAAATCAATTTTGGAGAACATCGAAGCTCTTTTCAATTGATCAAATAAATCATCAATTCGAGGCAACGGGTATTTATTCTTCACCGTCAATTTATTCAACTCTCTGTAATCTATGCACATACGGAGTGACCTATCTTTCTTTTTGACAAATAGTATAGGTGCTCCCCAAGGAGAGTGGCTAGGTCTAATAAAACCCTTATCTAGAAGTTCTTGCAACTGTTTCTTTAATTCTTGTAATTCAGCTGGAGCCATTCGGTAAGGGGCTTTTGAAATTGGGGCTGAGCCAGGTTCTAACTCGATACTAAACTCTAACTCTCTCTCTGGAGGTAAACCTGGTAGCTCATCAAGAAAGTCATTTGGAAAATCTTGTACTATTGGGACATCTTGAACACCCAATCTTTGAACATCATGCTCATTTATCACATGAGCTAAATATCCCGTACACCCTTTTTTCAATAATTTTTGTGCTTTTACATTACTGATCATCATACTAGGCTGATGGCCCTCTCCGAAATTAAAGTAATCCCTATTGTCAAGTTGGAATAGAGCCTTTTTCTTTCTACAGTCAATCTCAACTCCATATCTTTCTAAGAAATCCATGCCCAGGATAACATCAAAATCAGGCATATCAAAGACAATCAAGTCCACCTTTAACTCTCTCCCATGTATCACTACCCTCTGGTCTCTTAACATCTTATCAGTAATCACACTCCCACCATCTGGCATTTCAATTCTAATGGAATGGGTAGATCTAACAGGCACTAAACCTACCCTTTCAATAACCCCTGATGCAATAAAGGAGTGTGTAGCTCCTGAATCAATCAATGCATATAAAGAAACAAAGTGGAAAAAGAGCTGACCAGTAACTGCAGATGAACTAGCCTCTGCCTGACTATGGGTAGCTACTCTGGCAATCCTTTGCTATATGCCCTGGCTGTCGACATCTATAACAAATCACCTGTTTCTGCTGGTACCAACATTCCCCACTATGACGTCTCCCACAAATCTGACATTGGGGAATATTTTCTTTTCTAGGCCTCTTGTCACTCTTCCAACCTTTTCTACTTGCTTTTGATTGGAATTTTCTTTTTCCCCTATTGTTTCTAAAGCTGGAGCCAATTGAACTACCCCCTGATGTTGTAGCAGGTGCTGAAATAGTCAATGAAACAGGTAAAGCTGACTGACTTGGCATCACTATCTAGGGTACTGTCACTGATGGAGGTGTTGACATGGAATGTGCATTCCTGGGTAGCTTATTAACATATACCTCCAACCTCAATGCTCTCTCCAATGCCTCTTCATAAGTTTGAGGAGGTTGTGGTCCCGCTAGCACATGCAAGGCTATCTCCGGTCTAAGGCCCTGAAGAAATCTGTCCAACCGGAGACTAGGGGTACTCACCATACCTGGAGCAAAACTGGCTAAGACATCAAAACGGGTAGAGTAATCCTTTACTGAACCTTCTCCCTGCTGTAAAGAAATGAACTCTTGAACTTTGACTGCTACCACATCAGTTGTTCTGTATTGGGCCTCAAATACCCTTCTAAAGTCTTTCCAGGTCATCAGATCTACATTTCTTGTTTCTTTAACTAGGTCCCACCATACGCGGGCCTCTCCCCTCATCAAGAAACTAGCATACCGAACTTTTTCTCTATCAGTCATAGGAAATAAATCCATAGTACTTTCCACTTGCTTGATCCATTCATCAGCCACTAAAGGATCATTAGTACCTTTAAATTCAGGAGGGGTATGTTGATTAGGTAAGGAATAAATGGGCTCAAGTCGTCTTTGAGCTCTAATTTCTCCTCTCCCTTCATTCCTCATTTCATTTCTGATTTCTTCTATGACTTCCTCACGAATCTCACTTCTAATCTCATCTCGGATGGCATCTCTGGCTATATTTTCAGGTGTGGGTCTATCTTGACTCTCAGTCAACACCTGATGGACTATATCTCTTATTTCTGCTAGCCCAAATCCTGAACCAACTAACGGGGCAGGGTTAGACGGTTCTCCCGTCTCTCTCTGAATACCCTTTCCACGACCTCGTCCTCATCCTCGTCTTGTGGTACTCCTCATCTAATAACTGCATAAGTGTAATTACATAATATTATATTATTTGAATACAGGTAAAGAAAACAATTTACTGCAGTCGATTCTCGGGAGCTAATCTGTAAGACATGAGGGGCACCTGTGCAATATTAGAATGCAAAACTATAGATATATTGTATTATATTACCACACATTATATTATATCTTCCTTTAAGCGCCCAAAATCGCGCTCTGATACCAAAAATGTAACCTCTCCTATCCATTGGGTGTGTTACAGAGAAATGACATGAGTTCCCCTATTTTAGAGGGCTCGGGGAATTTTTTTCTCTTTTTAATTATGCCCTGTAACACTCCCAATTAACAATTCACACAAACCAGTCCTACCAACCGACTGGATTTTCATCAACTTAATTACAATTACTACAATAAGTGCATAATAATAATCATTATAAAAATTATCACCCACAGAACTTTATAATCAATTTTCATAACTAGCCGTATATATATACATATATATAGATATAGCTATACAAAATCATATATATATATATATGGTTATAGGAAACAAAAATATATACATATCCACCAATATCTACATCAAGTATATTTATATATATGCATATATTCACATATACATCAAAACATATAAATCATCAACAATATGGTGCCTTCATCCCTCAGCCTCATGTCTCACTAGTGCTCTCCGGGAATCTTTGCTGCATTTCTTTACCTGTAAAATATTAAATTAAACGAAGTGAGCGATTATGGCTCAGTAAGAAAATTATACTCAACACTTAAAGTATTTTATACTAGTACTAATCTTTTCCATACTCAGCGTGTCTGAGCTATTTACAACAAAATAATTGACACAAAACACGCATTTAACACATATCATAATTCTTTTCTTTCACACATTTATTCATTTCCTTACTATACAAATATGATTCACTCGCTATGATTTATGCATGTATGAGTGCCATGACATTTCTATTTTCTGATCGTACATCTTTCTCAACTCTTTATCAGCCACACAGGCTTGTATGCATAATTCTAATGCAAATGACTTTCATAAAATATTTACTAATTTTTTTCTCTCTTTCTCATTGACTGATCTAGACTACATATGATAGTACTTACAGTCACCATACAAAGTATAATTCTCTCTTACACGCATAATTTTTTTTTCTTTGCTGTCCACACAGTATAGCTAATATTTTTCTTTGCTGTCCACAGAGTACAACTAATATTTTTCTTTTGCTGTCCACACAGTACAGCTGATATTTTTCTTTTGTTGTCCACACAGTACAACTGATATTTTTCTTTGCTGTCCACACAGTACAACCGATTATTTTCTTTGCTGTCCACACAGTACAGCTCGCGTGTAAAGATTTTAAGTATGTTTTCTGCTTTCCTGTATCATATGAGCCATTATAAAACCAAAAATACTTGTTTTCCATTTTCTGAAAGCATGCATGACTTAGAAAACATTTTTTTTTTCCTCTTTCTTTATTTATTTATTTTTTTTCTAAATCATGCATATGCTATGATTCCTCATGTATATATATATATAATCATAATATGAAATATTCCCATTCATTGTTTTCCCTTATTCTTTTTATTCCTTATCAAACATCATATTCTTTTCTCATGCATTTATATATATCTCATACATTTAATTAATTTCAAAATATATAATGTAGGCTTAATATAAGGGTTATTACACATATTATGCACATAATTAAGCAAAAGTAACCTATATCACATAAAATGACATTTTTGCCCTTATGGCCAAAATTTACCTTTTTACCCTTATGGCCAAAAATTACATCATGAATCCTAATGAATTTCTTTATCCTTTTAAGCATAAATCACCTTAATTCTAATACCTTACACACTTATATAAGTAAAAGTTATTTAAATAACCTAACTCAAATTTACTTCAAGTATGTAAAGTATGAAATTCTTACATTTTATTTGCTAAATAGATGATTTAAGCTTATTCACCTTCTTTTCTTCTTTCTGGCAACCTTAATCAACCAAAAATATGATCATCCATCAAAACCCTAAACTTGACATATCTTAAAAATTAAATTTCTTACCTTAGAACTGATCAGAATTGACAGATCTACACTTTTTATAACTGGAGCCTCTAGAAATTAGGTGGTTTAGCTAGGTTTTTTTGGTGAATTTTGGTTAAGAGAAAAAGCTTTAGCAAAAATCATGGAGTTCTCGGCTAAAATGAAGAAGGGAATGAATAGGCTTAAGTTTATAAGCCTTTTGGACCATTTTGCCCTTAATCTTTTCCGTAAATTACTCTTTTATCCTTAGCCAATTACCAAAAACCCTTAGCACCACCATATAATTTCAAGTGTGCCATTCAATTTTAATTCCCACTTTGTCCCTTGAATCTTTATAAAATGACCATTTTACCCCCTTTTAAAAAATATTGCTCATTTAGTAGTTTTCTATAATTCTTTTGCAATTTCTTTACACAACAAGTTATAAAATCAACTCTAGGGGTGATTTTGAAAGTGGAGTTTACTAACACATTTGAATTTGGATGTTACAAATATATCTTCGACCTGACCCTTTCTAGGCTCTTCCTTATTGTACATATTCCCTAAAACCCCTTATATATTAATTTATCTTTAAAAGTTTTGAATTATTACAAATATATCAAGACACTTAGTAAATATTTTATTATTTTTCTAGCAAGGATGAGAGGGAAAAGTGTGAGAAATTTTCTCGGGGAGATGGGGGGGGGGGGGGGGGGGTAGGGAAGAGAAACTTTCCCCATAGGCATGGGAATGATAGAGCGAGGATGGCAAAAGTTTTCCTTTGCGGAGATGAGGATGGGGATTAAGGTATTTATCTCCTACCTGCCCCCATTGCCATCTCTGCTTATATCTCCTTACAATTTCTTTCACTTGACAAGGGTGAAAATAACAAATGAATTTATGTGAAAAATCTGAAAAAATAAGGTTTGTTCCAATATTGATTCTATAAATTGTTAGCACAAATGAATGTTTAAAATAAAATCTTTTTACCACAAAATAGAAAATATTTTTTATGAAGCTATCACCAAAAAATATATTAAAGACAATTTGAGTCCAAACGTCCTCTTTTGAAATGTCATATCTTTTTTATTATAGTAGTGGCTGCAGTCTCATATTATAGAGCTTAAGACTTGGTGAAAGATGGCAGTTTGCTATTGATTTGTTGCCATTGGCTACAACTGCCCTCAGGTTTGTTATCCCTATTGCTATGGTTGCGCGAATTGGCGTCGATAGGGTTTCATCCTAGAAGAAACCTAAATTGTAAGGCTCTACTTTTAGGTTTTCAAACTTGTAGATGACTATAGGGTTTTGTTATATGCATCCATAATAGGGTCTGGGGAGAATCAGACGCTTAAAGTCCTTCTACAACTTCCAAGTATGCAACAATCAAAGGGTAATAAGGTCATCTAATACTATTCAGTTTACTTCATTGGACATCTTAACGACATAGAGGTATTTCATACTTTCTAATAATCGTTGTACCACTTGTTCTTTTCAGTCTCTTAAGGGCGGAAGATATTAATCCTTTTAAACTGGGAAATAAAAACATAAAAATGTTAAACATTAGAAAATACCTATCCAATCGTATCCCACCCAATAGACAGTTAAGGCTTACTTTAACCCTCACCCCCAAAGTACCCTTAAAGCCATATGTCCCATCAATATTTTACTTAGCAATTAAAAAAAAAAAAATCATTTTGATGTTCCATGTACCTCTTTTCAGGTTAAAATAATTTCATTCCACACTTTTTTTTTTTTTTTACACTTTTAGGGTTTACTTGATATATAGTTTAGATATAGTTTTTGTGTGTTTTAAAATAAGGGTATAACAATATTATGAAAATGTATTTGCTGAAATAAGGGGAAATATTTATAGACATTAATTTTTTGTAGCAATTCGAAAAATCATTGAAAGTTATTTTAAGAGTTTTCTAAAATATGTTTAATATTTAAAAATTTTGAATTGTATTTAAGTTTTTTAAAATCATTTAATATTTGAGGAATTTAATCAAAAGAACTTGAACTTAATCTAGCTTGATATAAGAATGATGTATGTCGGATATTACTGTAAAAAATTGTCAAAAGGCTATTTGAAAAATTAACAAAGACTTCCATAACTCTAATTAGTAGCCTTTTTTACTTTTTTTTTTCTTTTGGTAAGTAGTTGTATATATTAGCAAAAAGAAAGAAAGCGTTTACAGGAAAAGACCTAAAAACAACCTAGACTCCTTTCCAATGAGAAGGATAGTTCATATTCTAAATAAGGTTAGAAAGACTAACACAACAAAAAAGCCAACAAAACAACATCGTCTCTTTTTGAAAATTTATCATAGTTTCTATTATGATAGAGTTCAAGAGAAAGGCAAAAATATCTATTCTCTAACTTCACAAGATGAAAGAGCATACCCAACCATCAACAAAACGAAAACAAGAAATACTTGTTTTTCTATCAACTCTAATTAGTAGCTTGTTCTTAATTTAAAGAAACAAAAAAGGATACTTTATCAAGAAAATTTTAATTATTCCACAAATGTTATATCTTCATGTTTTTCTATGGTCATTGTGGCAATTGATTGAATCGTGCCTTCTTTAGACGAACACGATTGTTTTGGTGATACCTTTGCATCTTCACACTTGAAATGTGCCATGGAGGCTAATTCATGGACAACTTCTGAAATGTTCTCAATTAATTGAACCACTTCCATTAAAATTGAAGCAATTTTAGCCAATGGTATTATCTCTAAGAGATTAACTTCTTCCCACTGGTTAATTGTGAGTAGAGTTTTTAGGTTCTCGACAGCCTTTCTTAAATTGGCAGTATCGGTATTGGATGACTTTGATTGAGTCATAGTTTTTGTTGCTAATGCTAACTCCAAAGATTTGCCTGATTCTGTGCTGATCTTTATGCATGCCTCTTGAATTTTTTTCTGCAATTCTACAGAGGCCTGCAACAAGTGAAAAGTGTTATGTTATCTAATTTGCTAAAATAATTCTTTATCATGCAGGCCATATAAAATGAAGATAAGTTAGTCATGTACTTGGATTTTAGAGTGCTTAAGTTAACACTGAAGAGTTTCGATTTTGTAGTCACATTGTCGAGTTAGAGTGCCAATTTTCAAGTATTGTTTCCAAGGGTGACCAAACTTGAACCTACCATGACTTGGTTCCCATCTTGCTAATTGAGCCTGCAAATTAATATTAACAATTGAATTAGTGGAAAATCAATGTTTAATTTATTAGAAAGAAATGAAATAGACAGGGAGTTTCTCTTCTGCACCGTGGTTTCTTCACTATTTTTTGAATCGAGAACGCTTTTATATCCATGAAGGAATGATTTATCATAGTCAGACTTCCCACATTCAAACTCGTCAAAGTATTCACCTCCAAACGCTGAATAATTTCCTTCACAAGTTTAAACTAAGAATAGAAAGAATATATAATAGAAAAAGTATTGCTTATTGTGTTTTGTACCTTCTAAAAATTTACCGAGCTTTTCGATGTTGTCACAGACAAGGTTGTGAAGTTCCTTTCCAACCCAAACTGGCCAAATACTGATACACACGATAATGGCAGTGCAACTGCCAATGATTATGGTTGATAGCCTTTGATGGGCCATGTGTAACACTTCATTATCTCGGTAGCCAGACACAGATATCAAAGAGAAGGTTAGTATGAAGATACTCAATCCATAATCGCACCTCGCCTTTAAGGTAGGAAAGAATCTCATGAAAGTCACAGTTGAAGCTACATTAAGCCCCAAATCATAAATTGAGTTAATAGTTATCAATAAGTTACATTGGCTAAACAAGTTTGTGTTTTGATCTAAACATATTTATTTATTTATGTATATAATACCTATTATAAAGACAAATATTGCTATGAATATGGGCTTTCCTGTCCTTCCAGAAAGAGTAGCCATGCGATGAGCTCCAACTGCTAGAAAACCACCTACCAATGTTGCTAACATCCTATTTACAACTTTTCCAAGTGTTGCTCCTGAAATACAGAAAAAAAGAAAGAACAAATTATATGCAGAATTTCTAAACAATACCATTAATCATTCGCATATATAATTCAGCTTATTGTGTTAATTATCTTTAAAGAATTCTTGGTATCAAAGATCTTCTTGTAACATACTTGCCAATTTCAGAATAAAGCTGGAGTTTCAATAATTTATTGAGTAATCCTTAAAAATTTTAAGGAGAATTGTTGATTAGAAACAATACCAACTGAAAATTCGAAGACAACCACGACAGTAAGAACAGCCCACATTGCATTAACACCTAAGCCATCATAGAGAAGTTGAAAGTAGTAGAACAATGAAACAAAGGTGAGAGCTAGTCCTACTTTTAAGGAATGAATTATCCTTCTTGGATCACCTTTGGCGACTTCCTGTGCTTTCTCTACAATGTTAAACACCTTAGTCAGAAGTTCTTTTGCAAGGACTTGAACAATTCGCAAACTCGACTGAGAAGTTTGTTATTGTTTTCTTGACTTGAAGATGCCATTGCAGGTTTAAGAAAAGTTGTTTTTCTAAAATAAAAAGAGAACAATCCCTATCTATGACTAGGAACTTTGCTTGTAAGTGAGAAATTATACGTGGCTAAATAAGGGTTTATGACTTTTGTTAGGTGTCTAAGAAGGGTGTTATTATCAATACATAATTAATGATCATAAATAACTTGAATGTAATATTTATTACAAAAGCTGTGTTGACAGATATCAATGGTTTATATTTAGTTAATAACTAGAGTTAGGTCAAATTTTTATGTACTTTGTCATGTTGAAAACCTATATATATGGCTATGTACACCTTATGTTTGTTACAATGTTTTTAAAGTAGGACTAGTTATTAAATCAATTGTCTCATTGATTTATTGTTTGATCGGTTCAACCGATCGATTTAAACTATTATTAAATTATAATTTTTTTTTATAAATAATATCAAAATAACAAACAGATTTTGCATTTGAATAGAAAAATAAAAATAAAAAGCTTCAATAGCTTAAAAATTTACAAAAAAAAAAATCAATGAAGATACCCAAATCTATAAGGATTAGAACAGATCATTTATCTAATTTCAATGAAATAATTAGATTAAAAAAATGTCTCCATTTTTCTTCTTTTTTTAATTTTATTTTTTGTCTTATATTTTCTTTATAGACCTTTAGAAATTGCTCCAATCTAATATAAAATAATAAAATTACTTAAAAATACTTAAATTTTCTAAAAATATTCAAACTTTGGTCTAATTCGATTCTATTTGTTTTAACCGGTTTATCTGATTCACCAGTTTTGACTAAGTTAAAATTTAAATTAGTTTTTAATATAAACTGAATCAGACTTAGAGTTAGTTTCTGATTAAACCAGTCAATCTAGTTTTCAAAACCTTGGTTTATCATATTTAGTGCTCTTACAACTTTAAGTTTTCTGGATGGTTCCAAGGAATATTTCTATATCATTAATTAATTATCCTGTCACTTTCTCCCTTTCTTTCTCTACATTCCTTATATATATATATTTTTTAATTTTATGGCAATTTATAAATTTAACATTAATATTCTAAGTGGTTGGATTGCATTTTAGTTGTGTTATTTATAACTTATATCGAACATAGCAAGTTCTATTGATCTCAACCATTCAAAGTGTTTTAATTTATTAGGAAATTGAAAAATTTTGTCATGTAGCACTTTTCTTATTAATAAGTGTTAGATTATAAAAATAATATAAGTTGGTTATGATCACAATGTGCGATTTCATACAACAATGCAATAGAGAAAATAAAACAAGCTATAAATCTAAAAGGAACAATTCAATTTTTATGTGGTTAAACTAGAACAATTGTCTACATTCATGGGACCAAATTCAACAAATTCAAATATATTATTACTCAAAGTAAATTAACACAGTAAAAATAAATTTTCAACAACAAAGTATAACTACAAAATTAGATTCATTCAATTGATGATATGCAAATATGAAAGATGACATAAGTATCTTACTTGTTTCTCTAAGATTATAGCTTAGATGAAGATGTTCAAGATTCTATTGAATAACAAATAAACTAAAATCTTTCAACTAAGTGTGCTAGGTTGAAATCCCTTCAACGTCATATTTTTGTCTTTCTTCACTATTGGTGGAGAGATATTACCTATATCTTAACACAAAGCTACAAATATTTTTGATTACTATTCAAGTTGAAGAAAAGATAAGAAGAGTATTGTAAATCTCAACAAGTCACCTTTTTTCATCAAGACAAGCCATTAGCTCCATCTTAAGAGGCTCTAACTTGTTCCATTGTTGAGGTAAAGACCTTTTTTCAATAAAGTTGAAGCCTCTCAAGTTGTGTGGTACCAATCATTCTTGGTCTCCCATATATAAGTATAAGAGATTTCATCGACAATCATATTTCATCAATCAAACATTATTCAATTGAAATCGAACTCAATAATTTTGATATGATAAATCAAACATTAATTTGTTTACCAAAATCATGAGTTATTCATTGTAAGTCGTGGGTTGGTATCTTCATGGTGTAAATTAATATCCATATATCTTAACAACCTCATGTCGTGAGTTGCGATTTATATGTTAGTGATTGACACCATCAAAATGTGACTTATGGTCAACAAATCATTGGTTGACATTGTCAAGGTGTGAGCTATGGTTTACACATCGTTGGTTGATGTTGTCAAGACATGAGTTATGGTTTGCATGTCTTACATCGTAGTCTTGATGGGTAGTAGTAGGTCTACGAGGTAAGTTACCATTTGTACATTGTGGAGGATTTTAGGTCCTCTGCCCAAAGACAACTTGTTGTTGACTTTGTTGGTAGAGACAAAAAATACTTGTGTGAGAGGCTTGTGACCTTGTAACGACTAATTGATGGGAGGGAATCCATTCACTAGATTAAGGCATTGATGACATTGGTTTGACATCTAATGGCATTATTCAGTCATCAAGTGCTATTGAATGCACTTTATTTATCGAGACAAGTTAGTCTTTACTAATAAACCGAGTTGATTTACAAGAGAAACACACTGATTATCTTTAGTAGCTTGAATGCTCAAAGTTTCCTTGATCCTTTTTCCATGAGTATCCACGGGATAAAAAATGTTTTGTCAGATAATGATGGAAAGGAAATGTTTTTGCTAAAAAAAGAAGATCTTTTCAAGTACCTTCTTTCTAGCATCAAATTCTTAATGGTTAAAATTCCACTAGTAAGAAGTAAGCAAGATGAGTTGTAATCTTACACAAGAAATAACAATTAACAAAATAAATTTTTAAAGTGATCCGATCTACTGCTTGAAAGTTTACATTTATTTTCTTCTTATATTGAATCTTTTAGTAAAAATTTGAAGGTTGCAGTATAAAATGCAATTTGTCGTTTCTTTACCTATATACAATTATGTATTTATAAGAAAAAAGAAATGGATAATGTTGTAATTACATAATTGGATACATTTGGATCTTAGTATATTAAATCTAAACATTTAAGGAAGTTTGGTGACTTTGTTATCATGTCGAAATATGATATAACTGAGTAATCTTGTGGAGATAGATGATAGGGATTGAATATAATCTTGTGATAATATGAGACAAATATGACATCGAAGAGATCATGAGATAATTGAAATCGCTAAAAGTCACTCTTCCAAGTGTTTCTAGATAGAAGGGCTTCTACTCATACTTAGAGTCTAACCTATGTTTATCTATTGAGAATGTAACTAGTTACTTCTTTAGAGTAGATTTCCAACGATTTGCTAAGGAAAGTCTGATAGCGTCAGTTTGTTTCATCATAATATAATACAGTCATTACTAGCATGCACAAAACACGGGTGGAAATCATCTTACATGTTAGTGACTAAACAAATTCAAAGACATTCATCCATTTCTCAAACTGTTTCTTATTATTAAGTCCGATCTACTGACAAACACGGAGATTCTTGATGAATAGTAATAACATGATGGGGTGCATGACTGATGCCAGAATTTTTCTTAGTACTTTTGAATTTAGCTAGAGAGGCTAGTTCCTGAATTGACTCTGCAATTTTTTCAGTGCAAGAAACAACATCAAGAAGTAGATAAGCCATGGTAGCTACTGGTATAACTTCTAGAAGGTCAGTTTCCTTGAACAACCCCGTATTTAGCAAGGATTTTAGATTCTTGGCTGCAATTTTAGAATTTATAAGGTGTTGATTGGCAGGGGTTGGTGGAGTCATTGTTCTTATTGCCAAAGCTAATTCTTTCAAAGTATTGACAGATTCCGAACAGAGTTGTATGCTTGCGTCCTCGATTTTGCATCGGATTTCTTGTGGTGTCTGCAAGTAATTCATGCATAAATAAAACAAATTAGACATCTTTAATGTTAAGAAATTATAAATTGAATGTGAAATCATGCCATTTCTTTATCTGTAGAATTTGAAAGAATATAATCAGGTTATTACTTGTGTTTTGTCATTGAGGCAGCCATTAAGAGCTTCAATTCTATAGGCACATTGCCGGGTTAGGCTTGCAATCTTCAAGTAGTGTTTCCATGGATGTCGAAACCTAAATTTACCATGTCGTGGCTCCCATCTAGCAAAGTTTGCCTGCAAAATATGAATTATTATGTAATGTTCAGAGGTTAAGACTGGAAGAGGGCAACGTTATAGATGCATGTTTTTGTGTATACAATTGAATACATAGATGATATGTCTTCAAAATTATCTAATTATATAATGACATGTAATTTGTATACTTATTTGTTTATTGATATATATGACAGTGGTGGGTAGACTCACCATGGATTCTTCACTTTGTTTTGAATTAAGCACACTTTTAAATCCTTCTGAAACTTTCTTGGGTGATTCTTCACCCTGTCTCATTTTAAAGTATTCAGGTCCAAAACCTATATGCAAAAACGCAAAAATTAGCCTGAGTTTTAAAATTAAAGAGGCTTTATAACTCTTTCATGATATTACCTTCTAAGAAGATGGCAAGTTTCTCGATGTTGTTAGCAACCAAATTGTGAAGATCATCTCCTGCCCAAACAGGGAAAATGAAAATGCATACGGCCACGGCCGTGAAGCCACCGATTAAGATGGTAGAAATCCTCTGATGGGCCATCTCCAGCAGCTCCTCATCGCGGTAACCAGAAACCGTTATCATGCAGAATGTCAAGATAAAAATCAGGAGCCCATAATCATATCTCGCCTTCATTCGAGGAAAGAATCTTAGAAATGTCACTGCCGCAGCTGCATCACAACCAATTTTACCAGACCTATCACTCAATTAATTTTTCTTTTAACAATAAATGTAAAAAGCTGCAGACTTGCTTGAGGATTTATTTACCTATGAGGAAGACAAAAAGCGCAAGGAGTATGGGTTCACCCTTGTTTCCGGAGAGGCTTGCTAAACGGTGAGCACCGAATCCTAAAGCTCCAGCCATGAAAGTTGCCAAACCTCTATTTAAACCTTTACCAAGTGTGGCTCCTGCAATATATATAACAACAATCGATCAAACTCGCCAATAAAAGAAACAAAAGTGAAGAGCTACAAGTATATTTACAATAAAGCCGAAAACTTACCAACAGAGAATTCGAAGACAACAACAACAGTCAAAATAGCCCACACTGCAGAATCCCCGAAAGCGGAATAGAGAGGTTCAAGGTAATAGAACAAAGACACCAATGTGATGGCAAGCCCCACTTTTAGAGAATGAGTAATCCTTCTGGGATCATCTTGTCCTAATTTTCTTATTTTCCCTGGAAAAGCACTTAGCCGCTGCAAACACCGGCTCATTATTCCTTCCTTCTTATCACTCGAGGATACCATTTCTGTAACTTCAGACAGACAAAGAGGCTTCCGGTCTTGGACTGACCTTGGCTTTGGGTTCCTTAAATAAAGAGAAATGTCACAAGAAATGCAAAAACCGAAGCCTCCATTCACTTCATTGATTGTTTTTACTGAAAGTGGTTAATAGATAAATAAAAAATCAATCTTTAACTCACCAGATTTGATTTGGACCCTCTACTTTGCATGGGCCCATATTCCTAGATCCACTTCCATTTCATAAATATTTTATAATAATAAAACAACCCTGTGCATTTGGAATTATTTTCATTTTCATGATGTAATCTGTTATGTGGCAGAAAAAAGGTCCCCGCAAGTACAGATCTGAATAAGTTTTCAGATAGAATAATTTCTACGGGAATGAAAAAGTTGTAACACTTTTCTAGGTAAAACACGTCTTGTTTGTCTTGTTTTTCACGTGTAGTGTAGAGCTTGAGCATCCATCCGCGAAGAAAATTTCACTCGATCCTTCGCCGAGATAATTTATATCCCTATTCTAAATTGTTTAGTTTCTTAAGTTAAATTTATTATATAATTAAATAATTTTAAATTAAAAAAATAATATCTAATTATATAATAATATATTATCGTTTCTACTAAATTTATGTATATTATTTTTATATATAATATTATTTATAATATATTATCATTTAAATGCAAATTGATATAAAGGTAAAACACCTCCGTTACAATATGAATCAAGATAATTCTAATTGTGTCAGTCTAGTTATGTGGTTTTATGGTTGTAATATGAATTAATTGGTAATTATTTTTTTAATAAATGAATGCGCAATTATTATTGTTTAAGAATGATTATGATAATTGATATCATTTTTATTTTTTTTTTTTCAGTTCCTTAAATATTCCTATAACTACTTTTCAACTGTCTGGTACCACGCCGAAACAACTAATGGCCAAAAAGCAATGACCACCCAAAGTTTAATTCATTTTTTAACTTTCACCTATTAAGTTTTAAAAATTATTAGTATATTAATATTAGGTATAAAAATATTATTTAATAATTTTATTTAAAGGGATAAAAATTTATCCTTTTTTTCTTTCTTAGTTTTAAAAATTAATAATTTTTTCTAACTAAGTTTTAAAAAATTGTTTTTTTACCTCATTATCGAGGGTTTTCATATTTTATGATTTACAACTGTCTTCTATTTTTTATTGCACTTTTCTAGTTACCATCAAATTTCCCAAGGGAGAAGAGAGACAAAAAAACATTACTATATGTACGTATTTTAACTATATAAATAAATATATATTTATGGATGTTATTACATGATGTTATAATTCAAAATCACTAAATCAAACATATAGTTTTATTTGAGCAACTAAACATTAATAGTTTTTTGTAAGACATCCTTCTAGAGGAGATTAATGAGCTACTTTCAAGTTTTCGATCTTGGTTTTGGCAATAGACGAAGGACTTCCAAATTTAGAATTCAAAAGAGAAAATAATAGTTATTAATCAAGGTTTGGTTTTAAAAAACTTTTCACTGCTAGATATATAAATAACATTTTTCTATCTAAAAGTAAAATTTATTAAAAATAAAATAAAAATATAAAGGTAAAATAATAATTTTATTATTACTAATTTTGAAAGATATTTAAAAACCCGTCAACTTTCTATCAGAGTGAAACATTTTATACATGATAATTTATATCTTAAAATGTTTAAAAACTCATAAATCAATCACTAAATTATTTTCAAACCCTCATATATTTTAAACTACAATATGACTATAATAATTATAATATAACATTTATACTGATATTTTATTGTATTCTGTTTAATTTTTAACAGTGTAACTATCATTTTTAAAATTATTGAAAATAAACTAATATTTCAAAACTTTTTAAAAGTTACCTGAACTTTTTTTGAATTTTTAATAATCCCTTAAAACTTACAAAAAGACTTCATAATTATAATTTATCACCTGATTTATGATTATACAATAAGACATATCTATTTATATAAAAAGAGGAAGAAGGGCCACGAGCGAAAAAAAATAGAATAAAAGAGTTGTAATATAATTTAAATTTTAAAGATTCTAATTCTTTTTTTTGTTAATTTAGAATTATATGATAATTTTAAAAAATAAAATAGTAACGATGAAATAGTAATTTTATTTTTTAATACTGTTATTTTATTAATCAAATTTAATTTTAGGTGAGAATTTGCTATTTTTCTCAAGTATGATGGAAAATAGTTTTGAGACTAATCCTTGGCTCAATTCATAATTACAGAAAGGCATCATTGCCCACTGAACGTGAGTTTGCTGAATCGTTGCAACGGAAATTAATTTTCAGAGGAAAAGACCCAAAAACCAGATATATTGATAACTTTATTTTATAAAAAACAACATATAAACCAAGATTTCATCAGAGAAATGAATTAATAACATGAATAGAAGATTATTGGTTTGGTATGTTGGTTTTGGTGTATTGGTCAACATTAAAAAATTTGTACTGTAGTAATTTTTGTAATAATGCTGTCTCTTATGAAATTGCACTGCGCACGAGTGACGGGTCTCAATTTTGTGCGCTTGTATTTGGGATTAGTTCATAAGGAAGTAGCACGTGCACAACTATGCATTTTCTTTATTAAATATTTTAACATAATATTAAGGCCAAATGACTATTTCCTACCCAAGGTTTGATGTAAACTCTATTTTTTATCCGTTAATTAACAAAATTTTAAATATCTATTTATCTGTTAAATTTCATTATTACTATAAGGAGTACAATTGTTATTTAATAAAAATTTTTGAAAAAAATTATAAATTCATCACATTTCCCCCTAAGTTTAAAAATTAACAATTTCCCTCACATAAAATTTGAAAAATCAATATTTTTTCCTAGGGTTTTTTTCTTTTTTGTTCAACGATGATTGGTTGTCATCGATCGTTAGTCATCCTCTCCCTCAACGTGATCTCAGTCATTGACTGAGATCTCTTCGTCTTGCAACAAAAGACCGAGATATTGGTCTCGTTGTATGTTAGTCGGTGAGGGAGAGGGTGGCTGATGATAGTAAAAAATGGAGTGTGACTGAGAGAGAAGCCAAGAGAGAGGGAAAACACTGTTGTCTCTAATCTTTAGTAGCATGATAGAAAAACCTTTATCCATATTATCCATTACTAATCCCAATAGAAGCATGTTTGAGTGGGAAAAAAATTGTTAAATTTTTAAACTCAAGGGAGAAATGTGATAAATTTTTAATTTTTAAAAATATTTTAATAAATGACAATTTTATCTTTGACATTAATAATGAAATTTAATAGATAAGTGAGTTTTTAGATTTTCGATAGTTAGCGGGGTGGAAAATGGGGCTTACGCTAAACCTTGGGTGGTACATAGTCATTTGGTCTAATATTAAATAATAAATTTAGTTAAGTAATTATATACGACAGAAACAAATATAAACGGAATTTTGTAATTTTGAATATATTAAGATTATAGGTGATCATGTTCAATATAGTCTCACACTGTACATTACAATATTTATATACATGGATTAGTCCTATCCAATCTAGCACGATCCTATCAAATTTAAACAAGATTGGGACAAATATAATTTAGTTGTTATTGAATGGTTTTTTATAATTGAAGTAAATGAAGAAATTACAACAATAAAAATAAATTACACCTAATAAAATCAAAATATAAATGGATGATATGTAAATTAATACTCCTTATGTATATATATAATTAGTATATAATTTTAGTATATAAATAATACATTATTATATAATTAAATATTATTTTATCTTTAATTTAAAATTATTTAATCATATGATGATATATTATCTATATACTCAAATTATGTATAAAAAATATGTACACATATTTTTATTACAAACGAAAATGCAAAGTCAAAAAAATCAAATGAAAACATTATAGATTTTTTGGGAAATCCGTGGGACATATGTGGCTGGTTTGACAAAAGCACTAGTTTTTTTTTTTTTCCTTGGTTTTGACTCACAAATTAGTTTTGAAAATATAATTTCCAAATATGTCCAAGACATGTGGGGTAGGGATCACAAAATATTCAAATCAAACACATGATTGTTCATGTAAAAAGGTGAAAAATAGGCAAATAATAAGCATGTGAGACGTGATTTGAGAGCTTCAAAATGTTGTGTTTCATGCTGGAACATGATATGCAAATAAAATTTAGTTGTTTCTAATGAACTTAAACAAAGAAAACAAAATGGCCATTTTGTAACACCCCTCACTAGAAATACTACTCACCGAAGGAGAGATGTTACGAATTAATATCCGGAGCGTCTATTTTTTTTCTTTTAAAATATTTTAAAATAAATGCATCACTAAAAATGTTTAAAAAGTATTCTAAGAAAACTGAAAATCTGAAAGCGAACAAAAGATGTATATACTCATATGAAAACTCATCTGAAAGCATCTGAAAACATGGAGTAATCATATACAACTATACAATCATCTCAAAAAGGTCAAAAGTCGACAAGAGCATGCCACTGTATGTATGTAATATAAACCAGAGATAACCTGCTCTAGCCAGATCTATCTTCACTGATCTGACCCTGTCTCGTAACTACCTTGATCACTTGTACCTACAATCAAGAAAGAAAAGGAAGTGAGAGATAATAACACTCAGTAAGGAGAAAGAATTAAGTAAACTATCTCTTTTCCTGTTCTAACTCACTCTCGGGACTCAACCTCACTCATAACCCCTATAAGACCTTGAGAGGATAATCTAGTTCATGTTTTACTATTTGGGTTATACTTTGTCCCATCTGGTATCTATTTGATACTTTCTGGAAGCTGACTATAGGGATTTGACACTTTTTTAAGCTCGAGCTCTCTTCCTTTCTCTCACTACACCATTTCTGAATCTGAATTGAGTTTTATTACGAGCGTGCTCTACTGCGAGTGGACCCTATTGTGGGTTTATGTCCTACTACGGACGTGTCCTACCGCGGGCGATGTAGTGTAAAGTGCCTCCTCATAATTCATAGCATGCATGCGTGCCTTATATCTTACTAATCTTGCTTCCATCTAAATCTATTCATAACTCACCAAACCATACTCTTAGGACGACCTCTGAATCTTGAGCCTCAAATTCCTTTTCTTGCTTTTCTTTCTTTTCTTCTTCTTTTCTTTTTCTCTCATTTCTTTCCTTTCCTTTCCTTTCCTTTCTTTCTTTCTTCCTTTCCTTTTTCTCCTCCTTTTCTTTCTTTCTTTCTTTCCAAAAACTGCGAAATACTGTTCACAGAACAGTCATTTGATAGGGCAGCCTTCTTTTTCATACAGTTTAATAGCCCAAACGGTTTCTAATTCATACAAGCTATATATTGTTGAAAAGAGGATTCAAAGATCTTTCCAACAAGCTATAATATAACTCATAATTCAATAGATAAGGAAGTCAAAACGTGGGATGCATTTAGTGGCAAAAACTATCTTCACTGTTTATTTGGTAAAACAGTCATTTTGTTTCATACAATATTTAACAGTCTAAATGATCTCTAATTCATACGAACTATATATCATTGGAAAGAGGATGGGAAGATATTTCCAACAAGCTATAATAACACTCATAATTCATTAGATAAGACAGTAAAAACATGAGATAAAGTCAGTGGCAAAACTGTCTCCTCTATTTATTTGGTAAAGCAGTCTTTATGGTTCATATAATATTTAACAGTACAAATGATCCCCAATTCATACAAGTTATATATCCCTAAAAAGAGTATTCAAAGAACTTTCCAACAAGATATAATAGCACTCAAAACTCATTAGATAAGATAGTCAAAACGTGAGATGAAATCAGTGGCAAAAACTGTCTCCTCTATTTATTTAGTAAATCAGTCCTTGTGGTTCATACAATATTTATCAGTCCAAATGATTTCTAATTCATGCAAGTTATATATCATTGAAAAGAGAATTCAAAGAGATTTCCAACAAGCTATAATAGCACCCATGATTCATAAGATAAGACAGTCAAAACATGAGACGAACTCAGTGGTAAAACTGTAAATATTGTCCAATTCTCTGCCATAAACAAAATCACACACATAGACACCCCAAATGACAAAACAACATTTCTCAACTTCAAAATTATCATTTATAACATAAATCCAAGGAATCAAAAGCCTAAAACATGTAACATATCAAGGATGATACCCCTTACCTTATTTCAAGCTAATTTTTTGCAAGTTGACTTCCTTTTCCTTGTCTTGCTTCTTTTATCACCAAAATCACCTTAAATCAACACCAAAACATACTAACATATTCATATAACATGCATTCAATATATATAAACATAGGAAGAGGGAAAAAGGAAGAGATCTTTTGGTTACCAAGCTCCAAAAGTGTTTCTTCTTCTTTTCTTTCCTTACTCTTCTTTCAAACTCTTCAAATCATCCACTTTCCTTCTAAAAAATGAAGAAAACAAGCATAAAGGGGTTGGCTGCTGGAGTTTTACTTTAAGAAGATGATAGAAAACACTTGAAGCTTCCTTTTTATTTTTTTTGTCTTTTGTCTTTTTTATTTACCTCTTTATCTCTTTTCCTTTTTCTTTTTCTTTTTGTATTTATATGTCTATATAGCTATTTATACATACACATATACATGTGAAAATATATATATACTTAAAATAGGAAATATCTCAAAACAAGGTTAAAAGACGTAAATACCCCTGGAACGTACTTGAGGGTATTATAACTCTTCCCCCCTCACAATAGCAGCATGTTTGAGTGGGGAAAAATTTGTTAAATTTTTAAACTCAAGGGAGAAATGTGATAAATTTTTAATTTTTAAAAATATTTTAATAAATGATAATTTTACCCTTGACATTAACAATGAAATTTAACAGATAAGTGAGTTTTTAGATTTTCGATAGTTAGCGGGGTGGAAAATGGGCTTACACTAAACCTTGGGTGGTACATAGTCATTTGGTCTAATATTAAATAATAAATTTAGTTAAGTAATTATATACGACAGAAACAAATATAAACGGAATTTTGTAATTTTGAATATATTAAGATTATAGATGATCATGTTCAATATAGTCTTACACTGTACATCACAATATTTATATACATGGATTAGTCCTATCCAATCTAGCACGATCCTATCAAATTTACACAGGATTGGGACAAATATAATTTAGTTGTTATTGAATGGTTTTTTTATAATTGAAGTAAATGAAGAAATAACAACAATAAAAATAAATTACACCTAATAAACTCAAAATATAAATGAATGATATGTTTATTAATACTCGCTATGTATATAATTTTAAGTATACATAACGACTGGATCTGAAACTTTATCAAACGAAATTATTAAGTTTTGTAGGATCCATAAACATAAAATGCCTTTCATGTTGGTGGAGAAGAGCTTTATTTATAAACTATTAGCTAAGCATATACAGGTGATAATTAGGCACGGTGGTGAGCTATGTTGGATAGCATTCGGCATAGATCGTATCGAGCCATGGCCTACCATTTTTGGTAAGATCCAAGACATGGCTGATGGTTCTCTTTGGATCGTGATTCCGTAGATCTTATGTGAATAAGCCTGCGTATTTTAATAGTTAATTTGTTATATTATATATTTATTTTTTAATATTTTAAAATTGATAATTAACAATGATAACATTTTTAAAATTAAGCAAAACAAGAACAATACTTTTAAGATTTTATCTGAAATATCTTATTTAGTGAAGGGAAAACTATAATTATACGGTGGAAAAAGAAAATAAATTATATAAAATAATAAACTCAGTCGTAAACTTTATACAAAATTATCAATATTAATATAATTAGTATATAATTTTAGTATATAAATAATGTGTTATTAGATAATTAAATATTATTTTATCTTTAATTTAAAATTATTCAATCATATGATGATATATTATCTATATACTTAAATTATGTATAAAAAATATGTACGCATATTTTTATTACAAACGAAAATGCAAAGTCAAAATAATCAAATGAAAACATTATAGATTTTTTGGGAAATCCGTGAGACATATGTGGCTGGTTGGACAAAAGCACTAGTTTTTGTTTTTTTTTCCTTGGTTTTGACTCACAAATTAGCTTTGAAAATATAATTTCCAAATATGTCTAAGACGTGTGGTAGGGATCACAAAATATTCAAATCAAAAACATGACTGTTCATGTAAACAGGTGAAAAATAGGCAAATAATAAGCATGTAAGATGTGATTTGAGAGCTTCAAAATGTTGTGTTTCATGCTGGAACATGATATGCAAATAAAATCTAGTTGTTTCTAATGAACTTAAACAAAGAAAACAGAAAAGCCATTTCCCTTGTTTTGCTAAACATTCGTCGTAGAGAAAAGACACGCCTAGTACATGCAATTTGGAGTGAAACTTAAGTGAAATTAACTTCTAGGGATTATAGAGTTATTTTCAGGAATTAGGGAATTAATATAGGGTTGGGACACTTAAAAAGATAAGAAGAAAAAGGCTATTTTATGAAATAAAATTAGGCCAAAGGACTTATTCCCACCCAAAGTATATTGTTTTCCCAAGTTTCCACCTTTTATTTTTGAAAATCCTAAACACTTACCCATAAGCGGTTAAAGTTAATAATTTTAGGAGCAAAATCATCATTTTATCTATAATACTTAAAAAAAAACTAAAATTTAATCTTCTTCCCCCCTCTAAACCTTAAAAACTAAAAGTTTTCTTCTAAGTCTAATTTTAAAAAATGACATTTCCCCTTTAGGGTTTAGTTTTCAGATCTTTGGTGTTAAATCTATAGTCATTGCCAACGATGAATATCTCTTGACACCTCTTCTCATTCCGACGACCAAGTTTCTCTCATTTGAAAGCTTGGATGACATCGATTGACGCAAAAAAACACTCTGAATTTTGTCGAGAAGATGAAGATGAGATTTGACGAAGATAAGAAGGATGAAACATCATCTTTCTGTTGGGTTTAGAACTACTGGTCAGAGGGAGAGATGGTGGGGGAGCGAACGCCGAAGGAAGAGAACGGAGATGCTATCGGATAATGAAAAAAACCCTAAGAGGAAATTGTTACTTTTCAAAACTTGGCTTAAGGGAAAGATTATTATTTTTTTTAAGGGTTTAGGGGTGAAAAGAGATAAAATTTTAAGCAATTAGAGTTTTGTTAACTTTAACTTCCTATAAGTGGGTGTTTGAAATTTTTAAAGATAAGATGTAAAAATTTGCAAAAATATCATGCTTGGGGTGGGAATAAGTCCTTTGGCCAATAAAATTATAAGAATGCGTGTGACTCAAAAGTAGACTTTGTAATGATGAGTCACTATGGAAGATCATTATGCCTTGCCAATTGATCACTGATATAAGATGACATGCTTGCCAAATTGTACTCAAACATCAATTCAAAGGTCAACACTATGAAAATAAGGAATTTTTTTCTTCTAATTTTGTGCTTTCAATGAAGAAAACTTGAAAAAATATGCAATTTTAAGCCTAAATACAATTCGCGAGATTTTAAAGTTCAGAATTTTTTTTAAAAGAATTTAGACTTAGGCTTTGAACTACTTATTAATAATAAGATATCATTAGAGTGTCTCCAAGTGGGCTTAATTCAAAGAAATACTTCGGTCCTAATAACCGACCAAAGTGCCCTATGAATCAGCCAGGCCTGGGTCAGATGTTATCCAAGGGTTAAGAAAATAGACCTTTTGTGTGAGGCCTAATACACCTTGTTGGAACCTAGAGTGGCTTTGAAATCATCGTGGGGGATATCCATAGCCGAAGAACTTGATGACTTATCAGTTAATACCATTAATGCAAAAATAAATGATATATTCCAAAAATTATAGCTTGTTTTGAGTCAAATTGACTCGAGCTTATTTGCCAATTTGACTCAAACGGGTTCGAAATAAAGTCAATTTGGGCAAGCTAAAGGCTAAAGGTTTTGCATTGTCAAACTCGAATTTGAGAGCTGTTCAACTCGTAAAGCTCACGATTTGAGAAATGTTTGATTCAAAACAGTTAAAACAATGTCATTTTAATCAGTATGTATTCACATGATATTGTTTTAATCAATTTTTGCTTTACTACACTATCAAATTGAGCTCGGTTCAAGCTTAATTCAATACTATAGTTAAACTCAAATTCAGTTTCTCTTAAACAAAACCGAAATCAAACTAGTTAAAGAAGAACAAAAACTTGAATTGATTCAACTTGAATCAAGCCCTACCCAAAATGTAAGCATTAAACTACATTAGAGTATTGTAAATGAGTAAAGCCACTCGTAAAATCCTCATGATTCGTCTCAAGATGAGCTCGAGCCACTTGAGTTTGGTTCTCAAGCTTTATGTTCGTTAGTTTGGTTAGTTTAATGAGTTTAGGAGTTTACTATTTGGTTCGAGTAAAACATTAATAAACTTTTAAATTTTACACTTACAATCCTAAAGTCTTATTATCTAACTTTAAATTTGGGACGCAACAAATTAATATATAATTGAAGTTTAAAGATTTTTTTTCCTCAAAAATTAAGGTTAACCATTAGTTTTTGGATTGAGCTTCGAGTCAATCATTCCTATGACAACTTGAGCTCAAATAAAAAAATCTTCAACTAGATAAACTCGAGGTCAACCTTAGCGTTGCTGAACCATATATTACTTAGCTTGCCACACTATACAAGACTTGATAGGGTTGTATCAAACAAAATGGTCTTACAGTCTTACGAGATTAGACTTGATAGACTTGCCCATTCCAGTTATTGTTTTCCTCGTCATTTTTAATTAGGGGCAATTGGGTTAAAACACTGGATTTTATTACTAAATTTGTCCTTCAATTAAAGCGTTGACATTATGGGAATTAAAATTAATAACGACGACTGTAAGAGAATATCTCTACCCTATTCAATCTTAAGAGTCTAATCCACTTTAGTTCAAAGTACTAAAGGAGTAAGATTGTCAACCACACTACTTAAAAGGTTTTATTCTTGCCATGCAAATCATCTCAGAATGTCATAGTATAAACATTGAGAAACTTTAGTGGGCCTTGAATTCAAATATAGTTTATTCATTCCTTAACAGGCTTTGCTATTTACTAAGGTTCATCATGTATTTCTTGCAAGGTTGGAAGTGCTGCATATAAATCTTAATAGCAGACCGTTGTCCGGAATTATTTGAACCCTTGAACGAGTTTTGGACCTTCCCTTGCTGTAGCCAACTGGCAATGTTATATACATACATTTTGTAATATATAATTAAATATATAAATGATGTATTATTATGTAATCGAATATTATTTTATTCTTAATTTAAACTTGTTCAAAATATGAAAAGTGTATGTATATAGTTTTATTGTAGCCGAACTTTAATTATCATGGCTATTTAATGCAGTAATCCATAATATGATTTAGAACATTTGAATTAAGGAAGTGATCATTGTACCCAACTTATTCTATTAATAGACTTACTTCTTGTTTAAAGAAAGCTGAAGGACTTATTCCAACCCAAAATTTATTGTACTCCTAAATTGATATCCTTTAACTATTGAAAACTTGAACACCCACTTATGGATTGCTACAATTAATTGAACTAGTTAAGTTATAAAGGTAAAATTATTATTTAATATTAAAAATAATAAAATGTTATTTGTTTACCTTTTAGGTTTGGAAAACTAACAATTTTTCTTAGAAGAAAACTTTAAAATGTTACATTTTCCCCCCTATGGTTTTTTTCCTCCTTCCCCTTTTATCCCTCTTTTTTAGTGTCTTCTTCTCATCTTCGTATCGGACAAAGACGTCTGATGATGAAATGATATCTTTGTCTTCTTTCAGTGATGAAGACGTTGTCTTCATCATTGGAAGAAATTCGTTTTCGTCATTGGAAATTCTCTTCGTCCGATGATGAAGATGAGGAGAAAGTGTTGGAAAAAGAGAACAAAAGAGGAGAGAGAGAGAAAGAATCAACTTGTGACTGTGCTGCAAAAAAGGGAGGTAAAAAAAGAAAAAAAAAACCTTAGGGAGAAAATGTAACATTTTAAAGTTTAATTTTTGGAGGAAATAGATAATGTTAACCGGCGCCGTTAATTTTAACTATTTATGAACAGATGTTTGAGTTTTTAATAATTAAGGACTGCCAATTTGGGAATGCAATGAACTTTGGATAGAAATAAGTCTTTTGGCCTTTAAAGAAAGGTAAAATTGTTTACCATGTTTATGAAAATGGGATTAGATTTAAGACAAGCAAATTTATGAGCAAAAGAATATATATAATTACAATATATAAGTAAACAAATTTGTAGCCTTGTGCTATGTACCATTTGTATCCAATCATTGGGACTCATTTAAATTCTAACCATTGCAAAATTTCTTATTTTGCTTAAAATTTAATTTTTAATCATTGTAAAAAAGTTTTTCAAAATTATATAATATTGACACCAATAACAATTGAACTGTGTTTTTTTAAAATTCATCCCATTCAACCATGGTTTAAAACAATTTATGTAATACTCTCAGGTACGTTTCATGAGCATTTATGTCTTTTGATCATGTTTTGAGATATTTTTAATTTTAAATATAGATATATATATTCACATGTATGTGTGTGTTTTTAGATATATATAAAGAAAAAAAAAAAAGAAAGAAAAAAAAATGAGATAAAGATTATATATATAGAGAAAAAAGTCAAAAAAGGCAACTTTTACCCCTTTTCCCATCATTCTCCCGTCTCTTCCAGAAGGACGCAGCTTTCCTCTTGCTTTTGCTATGTTTCTTGAAGAAAAATGGGTGATTTGGAAGGGTTTTGGAAAATAAATAAGGAAGGAAAATAAGAGGAATCACTTTGGGAGCCTTGGTAACCAAAAGATCTCTTCCTTTTCCCTTTACCTATGTTTATATATATATGAGATGCATATTATATGAATATGTTAGTATGTTTTGGTGTTGATTTAAGGTGATTTTGGTGATAAAGAAAGCAAAACAAGGAGGAGGGAGCTAACTTGCAAAGATTGACTTGAAACAAGGTAAGGGGTATCATCCTTGATATGTTGCATGTTTTAGGCTTTTGATTTCTTGGATCTATGTTATAAATGATGATTTTGAAGTTGAGAAGTGTTGTTTTGCCATTTGGGATATCTATGTGTGTGATTTTGTTGATGACAGAGAGTTGGATAATATTTATAGTTTTACCATTGAATTCATCCCACGTTTTGGCTGTCTTATCTAATGAATCATGGGTGCTATTATAGTTTGTTGGAAAGCTCTTTGAATCCTCTTTTCAATTATATATAGCTTGTATGCATTGGAGATTTATTGGACTGTTAAATTGCCTGAACAAAAAAACTGTCTTACCAATTAAACAGTGAAGACAGTTTTTTGCCACTGACTTCATCCCACGTTTTGGCTGCCTTATTTGATGAATCATGAGTGCTATTATAGCTTGTTGGAAAGATCTTTGAATCCTCTTTCCAATGATATATAGCTTGAATGAATTGGAGATCATTTGGACTGTTAAATTTTGTATAAACCAAAAGGACTGCTTTACCAAATAAACAGTGAAGATAGTTTTTTGCCACTGACTTCATCTCACGTTTTGACTGCCTTATATAATGAATTATGAGTACTATTATAACTTGTTGGAAATATCTTTGAATCCTCTTTCCAATGATATATAGCTTGAATGAATTGGAGATCATTTGGACTGTTAAATTTTGTATAAACCAAAAGGACTGCTTTACCAAATAAACAGTGAAGATAGTTTTTTGCCACTGACTTCATCTCCCGTTTTGACTGCCTTATATAATGAATTATGAGTACTATTATAACTTGTTGGAAATATCTTTGAATCCTCTTTCCAATGATATATAGCTTGAATGAATTGGAGATCATTTGGACTGTTAAATTTTGTATAAACCAAAAGGACTGCTTTACCAAATAAACAGTGAAGATAGTTTTTTGCCACTGACTTCATCTCACGTTTTGACTGCCTTATCTGATGAATCATGAGTGCTATTATAGCTTGTTGGAAATCTCTTTGAATCCTCTTTCCAATGATATATAGCTTGAATGAATTGGAGATCATTTGGACTGTTAAATTTTGTATAAACCAAAAGGACTGCTTTACCAAATAAACAGTGAAGATAGTTTTTTGCCACTGACTTCATCTCACGTTTTGACTGTCTTATATAATGAATTATGAGTACTATTATAACTTGTTGGAAATCTCTTTGAATCATTTTTTTAACGATATATAGCTTGTATGAATTAGAGATCGTTTGGGCTGTTAAATTGTATGAAAAAGAAGACTGCCCTACTAAATGAACAGTTTTATAAACAATATTTCACAGTTTTTGGAAAGAAAGAAAAGGAGAAAAAAGAAAGGAAGGAAGAAAGGAAAGGAAAGGAAAGGAAAGAAAGGAGAGAAAAAGAAAAGCAAGAAAAAGAATTTGGGGCTCAAGATTCAGGGGTCATCCCAAGAGTATGGTCTAGTGGGTTATGAATAGATTTAGATAGAAGCAAAATTAGTAAGATATAAGACACACATGCATGCTATGAACTATAAGAGGGCACTTTACACTACACAGCCTGTAGTAAGGCACGTCCATAGTAGGACACGTCTGTAGTAGGACATAGACCCCAATAAGGTCCGCTCGCAGTAAAACATGCTCGTAGTAGAGCTCAATTCAGATTCAAAAGTGGTGTAGTGAGAGAAAAGAAAAGAGCTCAAGCTTAGAAAAGTGTCAAATCCCTATAGTCAACTTTCAGAAAATATCAAATAGACACTAGATGAGACAAAGTATGACTCAAATAGTAAAGAATAAACTAGATTATCTCCTCGATTTCTTATAGAGATTATGATGTGAAGTTGAGTCCTGAGAGTGAGTTAGAACAGGAAAGGAGATAGTTACCTAATTCTTTCCCCTTACTGAGTATTCTTATCTCTCACTTCCTTTTCTTTCATGATTACAGGTACAAGTGATCGAGGTAGCTGTGAGACAGGGTTAGGTCAGCGAAGATAGATCCGGCTGGAGCAGGTTATCTCTGGTTTATATTACATGCATACAGTCGCATATTCCTGTTGATTTTTGGCTCTTTTGAGATGATTGTACAGTTGTATATGATTACTTCATGTTTTCAGAGGCTTTTAGATGAGTTTTCATATGAGTATATACATATTTTGTTCGCTTCCAGATTTTCAGTTTTCTTAGAGTAATTTTTAAACACTTTTAGTGATGCGTTCATTTTAAAGTATTTTAAAAGAAAAAAAATAGACGCTCCGGATATTAATTTGTAACATTTCTCTTTCGGTGGATAGTACTTCTAGGGAGGGATGTTTCAAGTTTTATAACCTAAATAAGTTTAATACTTCAACTAGGATAAACTAAATTGTCATCTAGTCTCCATAGAACTAGCTTCGAGTATAAAACCATATGCTCTTAGTACCATGACAATACATGCACAAACTTTTACATTATATTAATTGAAAACAGCTGTGACATTAAAATAAAAGTGTCTTATTAACAAGCTTTGACAAGAATAAGACTAACCTTAAAACATGTTTAGACAAACAATGACACGTTACATTAACGAAGTAAGAGTATCCCTAAGTTAACCTTCATTGGAAGAACCTCAGTGGCGAAGTTGATAGTTTTAGGGGAAAGCTACATTAGTTCCAAAAGCAACAGTTTTTATCAGCAATATGAGTGAGAATCAACTGAGTCAGCAACTATATAGACAAGCTTACATTTATATATTTAGGGATATTAAATTAACTACCAAAAATGATATGTCCAAAGCAAAAAAAGCCCAATTTTGAAGGAGCAAAACGAAAATACCCAGAAATCAAACTATTTAAGCGAAAATGCCCAACTTTTTTTATAAAATACCAAAAATCCCTTCATGTCTTTTATGCTTTCTTCACCTATTCAGATTTTCAGTTTTACTCACTATCTGACACTATAGGTTCAATCGGAAGGAAAAAAGTTCATGTTTTTAAGTTTGATTTGAAGAAAATCGGTTCGTAATATTGAGGTATTTATATGAATATAAACCAAAAACTTAATTTATCTGTTTCAAATACTTACATAGGATTGTGCCATAAAATGAATGTTAAAAAATGTAGGGGTCATTTCGATATTAGACAATGTATGAGGGTATTATTGGATATTATACAATGCATGGTGAAGGGATATGCTATAATGTGGGCTGAAATAGAATTTGCCAATATATATATGGTGTACATAGAATTTTTTTTTTTAATTTGGGGGGTTGAATGATAGTTGCCCAAGTTAGGTGTTATGTTGAAATAAGGGGTAAATTGATATTGATATTGATATTTAACCATGTAAGGGTAATGTGATATTTTATGCTTTGGGTAAATTAATAATAAATTTCATATCAAATTAATCAGTGGCAATGATAAAGATGTCAAGGGTCTTATTAACATTTCTAAATACTTCAAGGAATTTATTACAATTTTTTGTTACATATACCCTTATAGAAGCACAAGGAGAAGAAGAAAGTAATGGCAAGTATAAAATTGATATATCATATTCATAGACTTGTTGGGTAAGAAATTAGATATTACAGGCATTAAAGGGCACACCAGAAGAGTCATTTATGCTCTTACTATATTCTTGCTATAATTTAAAGCATGTTAATATAGGTACTGGGACACATATAAACAGACGAGTATCAATTCTTTCAATACTTTTTCATGGCATTGGGTTGTTGCATCCATGTATTCCAATGACACATTCGACTGGTTATTTGCATTGATGTTACTTTTTTAAAGGGTTGATATTTGGGACATTTATTTCTTATTGTTGCATTGGATGGTAATAATTAGATCTTCCCAATAACTTTCCGTATAGAAGGAAAAGAAGATCATCTAACTTGGTATTGGTTTTTGACAAAGCTTAAAGATTACATCGATGAAGTACCAGAGTTGGCAATAATTTTATATCAACATCACATTATCTACTCTGTAAGGGCTGAGGTTTTTCCATATGTATACCATGGATATTGTTGCTATCACCTTTTCTGTAACATGTGATCAAAGTGTAAGTATAACTCAAAAGTCATGTGTTTGTATTGGAAAGTAATGACGGCTTATACAGAGACAGATTTTAAGGTTATGATGGGAACACTTGATGAGATGCCCCCTACAACGAGAGATAGCCTACATGAGGTAGGGTATCATTGATAAAGGATGACACATTTTCTAGGCCACAGATATAACATAATGACAACCAATATCGTAAAGTCATTCAATGAACTTATCAGACACGGACAAGGTTTGCCCATCACGATAATGGTTGAGTTCATTTGGGACACCTTGTAGAAATGTTTTTTCAAGAGGAGAAATCATGCAAGCATGTATAGTTTTAATACAAATTATTTAATTGACCACACTTATTTACACTTATGATTATTTACTAATGGATATGTTGATGCTTTTTAATATTGCAGATGATTACACCCATCAGGTTACACTATGGATAAAAGAGAAGCTTGCCCACCATGTGTTAAAGTCTTTGAACTTAGAGGTGTGTCCTATTACAAATGTTTAGTACCAACTGCCACTTTGCCGGTGAAAGACAATAGGCTACTAAAATTAAATTTTTACAGCTAATTTTTTGGTTAAAGTAATTATGTTTCCTTAACTAACTATTTAGTTATAAAATAGAGGTAAATTTAATATTTTGCAATTAATCTTTTAATTATAAATAATTTTGTTTTGACAACTAATTGTTTAGTTACAAAATAATTATATCATTTTGATGATTTTAATAATTAAAATTTTAATTGTAAATATTTTTGTAGCAACTGTAACCATAGTCACGAAATGTATAACTAAAATGAATTTTCTATGAAAAAAAATTTTAATAGCAAGTAATAATATTTTGGCAACTAAGTTAATAGAAGTAAACTTAATATTCTACAACTAATTTTTTAGTTGTAAATAATTTTGTTTTGACAGCTAAGTATTTAGTTACAAAATAATTTCATCATTTTGGTTTTTTTAGCAACTAAAATGTTTTTGATTGAGAACTATAATGTTAGTCGTGAAATATGTAATTAAAATTAATTTTTTATTTAATTACAAATAATTATATTTTGACCATTAAATGTTTAGCTACGAAAATAGAGGTAGACTGCAACTAAATAACAATTTTATCCTTTTGGTTATTTTAACATATAAAATTTTTGTTGTGAATTTTTTTGTTTGCCAACTATAATGTTGGTTGTGAAATGTGTAACTAAATACATATTTCAATAACTAAAATTTTAGTTGTAAATAAATTTATTCAACAATTATAACTTCAGTCGTGAAATATGGTTTACAAAATATATAATATATTTGTAGCAATTAAATAAAAAGTCACGTAAAATACAAAAAAACTTTAAAACAACAATTTAACATTAAGAAAGTCTAGTTATGGAAGAAAATTAAAAGATGATTTGTCATTGGTATTGAACCATTAATATGTATTTGATTATTAAGTTTTCAATATTAAATTATGTCAATAAATTCTTATGTTATAATGATATTTATATTTAATTGATTAAAACATAATTTATTATTATTATTTTTGTTCCATAATCATTGATATATTCTTTAAGCCTAAAATGGAGTCAACTCAATTTGAATTAGTTTTTGGTTTTGATTTGAATTGAATTTATGTTAACATTTTAGTTTGATAGCTCAATTAGAGTTTGATTTGAATTCTCATTTAATAATATTGTTTATTTTATTAGTGACATTATTTATCTTGTTGGTGATGCTATTTATTCAATTAACGATATTGTTTATTCTTTCAATAACATTATTCATGATATTGGTAATATTATTAATCCCACCAATAACATTCTAACGACATCTCTTATCAGTTCGAATTTAGCTTGAATTCGATTTGATATTAAATATAATATTATTAGTAAAATTAATAAATTGAATATAATATTATAATATTATTAACACATATTATATTAATATATATATTTATAATTTAATACAATATATTATTATAATGTTTTTATATTAAAAGTTTATTTTTTCGTTGAAGAAGTCATTCTTGTCGTGGGCCTCCTTTAACTTCACACATGCCTCTAGAATTCTTCTTCCTTGTGTTATGCCTATAGTCTCACACATCTCCAAGTTATTTCCTCTTGTGTCGCATCTTTAGTCTCATACATCTCCAAATTTTCTCTTTTGTGTCGTACCTTCAGCCTTAACATCTTCAATATTCCTTTTCTTGTGTTGCTTTAGCCTCTCCTCTTATGGTAAGTTGATCAATCTCATTCACTTTTAATAATTTCTTCTCATTTTCTTAGTTATATTCTTATTTCATTATAATCATTTCTTTATATATTTTGTCAGTTGGTCATAACACTTGATAAATTTGATAAACCGTAGAATATTAGTTGAAACCCTAGGTTTATTGATAATTATGTTATATAATTGTTGGTTGCATATTTGATGCTGGTTTGAGACTTTTACATTCATGTTTCTTTCACTTGATAGGTTGAGAAGAGAAGAATAGTCCAATCCCTGTCTCTGTCCTTACAGGGAAAACCTTTTTCCATCTTCGCCCTATCTTTGATATGAGGATAATAGGGAATCCTTATTCCCTCCCTATTAAAAAAAATTATCTCCCCTTTAACTCTCGTCTTCATGTGGAAAATTCCCCTTTCTATCTTTGTTAGAATTTTAATGAAATAATTATTAAGTGTTAAGATATATTTGTAATAATTCAAAAATCTTAAGTGTAATGAGAATATGTAGGTAAAAAGACACCTTGATAAGGGGACAAGTTGAAGATATATTTTCTCTCGTCCCTGATTGTCGAGATTTTAGTCATCTTATCCTTGTGCCTATTCCCATTGAGGAATCCCCTCCCTATTTAAGGAGGGGCAAGTCATGGACCAAGTTTAGAGGGTCGAATTGACATCCTCATTCTTGAATTTGTTTGAGTTCTCTGGGTGTTTTTCTAAAGCGTTAAGAAAATCATGGTCTATTCCGATGTTGAAGAAATCTTTTCTGGTGTCATGACTCATTATTCCATCATGCCATAATACATTAATGCACTTAGCTGAGGTAGCCATTTTCACAAAAAAGTTCACTGGAAAGGGATGTCACCCACAATCCACAAACAACACTCGATATGTTATAATTGATTAGAACCTAATCCAATCCAAATATACTCATTTTTCTATTTTTATATACGGGTTGCTAGGTCATAATCTATTTAACCCATTTTAGAAATAGGTTATGTCAAGTCATAACACTTGTTTATTTGCTTTTACATGAAATGATATGGTCAACATGTTTTCTACTTATACATGAGCTAAATTGACTAGAAAGTTTTCTGATAAGGTTAATGGGTTGTTTTTGTGTTGTGTTTTTTTTTTTTTCAAATTATGGCTTAAAAAGACATTCAATCTGAATTAGAATCATATCAAAAAACCTAATCGAAATATAACCCATCTTATAAATGGGTTGACACGTCACAATCTGTTTAACCTATTTTAGAAACAAGTTATGTCATGTCATAACATTCTTTTTTACATGTTTAACTATTTTTACGCAAAATGATATATTTTACATGTTTTTCACTTATACATGACCCAAATTAACTTGATTTGACATGTTTTAAAAACATAAAATGACACAACACTTATATACAGGTCGTGTTTGAGTTATGAAGGATCAATTTGAGCATGACTTATTTTGCAAATGAGTTGACATGAACATAACACATTTTCTATTCATGTAAAAAATACCTAACCTAAACCTTTTTTTAGATGTATTGTTAATTTTGCAAATTGCTAACATTTGGAGAAATTCAATTGTTTCAAAACTAAGTTTTGGTCTAGAATCTAAATATTGTTGGTTCCATTAGATCCCAATTGTGACATTATAAAGCACTATCTTTGTAGGAAAGTAACAAATTAACATAATTAAATATAACTGTACTTCATCTCTAATCTTCTAACAAAACCCTAAGATAAAACCTAAGCTAAAACCCTTAACTTATCAATCTCTAACTCTCATCTTATTTTCAATATATCATGCTTAAAACTCAAAATAAAACAAGAAAGATCATTACATCTTGGTGTTAAAATTAGTATTAAATTTAGATTGTGTTAATCCGTAATGTTGCAATGAGTGTGCAATGTTATGATGTTGGTTTATTGTTACTTTATTGTTATAGGTGTATAAATAGTGTAGTGTGTTATTCTAAGATGGTAGCAATGTGAAAACACCTATGAAAAACAATGAAAACATGGGAGGATTTTATTCCCCAAGTTGTTTAATTATTTCCTAGGTTGCAAAACTGTTATGAGTTTTTAAATTTTTTTTTGTAATTACGAGTTATTTGACATTACATGATTAGTATTTTTTTTTATTTTCTTCGTCTTATATTTTTTATGGGGTCACATATTTTCTTATTTTTTCAACATATTACGTTATTTAAAATGAGTTGTTCTTATATCTATTTTTTTAGTATAAGAGTTATCAAAATGACATGTGGTTATCAGGGTTGGATAAAGACAATGGACAACAGACAACAAAAGATGATAACATAGTGATTTATATTAGAGGAAAACAAAAAATGATGAAATCCAACCTAATATGATGTACAATGAATTGGTTTGATTGTTGAGTCATCATCTATGCATTTACCCAAGACAAAATGATATCAAGATAGTTATGAGATGTAAATATGTGATAAATAAAATGCATTACCTTGTTAAGAGTGACAATGATGTTACGTGTTACATTTCCTTTTGCCAAAACAACACTAACTCATATACTCCTCTATTTGTGACAATCGCTCCAAATTCTAAAAAATCATCTCCAATTCTTGCTTTTAGAGCATACATGTTGGACCCTTGTGTATTTTGAAAATCCAAAACTAAGAAAAATGATTGTGTAAGAAACTAGCAAAGTTTAAGGTATGACTTATGTCGTGAACAAAATTAAAATGTAGGAAAAGTGTAAAGGAACACTCATTTTAAGAAAAGGAATGTTTGTCTCATTTCCTAAATTGTTTGTTTAATAAGGAACAACTTTGTTCCACTAGTCAGATCCTATTCTATCATGTTTCAATATAGAGGATGTCCATTTCATACAAATTCATGTTAAGAGTGAGACCATTCACAAGCACATTCAAGTTTCTACCCAATATTGAATTAAAAAAAATTAAGTTTGAAGGTTGGAACATCCATTCAAGAAGTTGAAGACATGTTCCATAATATGTCACGTTAAGAATATGTTGTTCAAGCAAGTCATTCACCTCTTTAGACATTTTTAAGAAAACATGAAGTCTAAGGCAAAATGCTTATTCCAAGTTTGGAACATCTATCCCTCAAGCAATCCTCAAGTTATTCCATAAAGGATGAGATTGTTTCATGAAGTTGTTACATATTCTAGACAAACCTCAGATTGTTTCAAGTTAGAGGATCACATGTACCACCGTTTACTAAGAGAATTTATTTCATAGATTTTGGAGTAACCATCCATATGAAATCCTTTTGGTACGTTTGTTCAGTGGATACGTCTACAATGTGTACTCATGTGCTACATTAAGCTATCAATGAACAACTTTGACACATGGGATCTATCACAACTTTTTGATGCGATAATTCATTATTATAATAGTTATCATTGTATTACTTGTGTTAGTCAAGGTAATATCAAAACTATAAACGTTTAAAGAATAACCACCTAATGTATCAGTTGACATGCATTAAACACTCATACAATTCAACCATTCTAAAGACGTTTATAAAAATTATGCAAACAATGTAAGATAAAGGTTGTCTTTTTTATTAACTCAAAATATGCTTACATCAAGAAACACATTGGTGACGATTAGCTTTAGGATATTATCCCAATTAAAAGTTCGATTCGAATTTGTCCAGTATCGACTTAACGAAGAGCCTAAATGACATAGACTATGTTGGATGAAGTCAATTTTTGGATATGACGCCTTTCTTGGTGAGAATTGTATGACATGGAGAATTAGAAAAAGAAAATATGGTAGCAAGATCTAATGTTGAAGTAGATCTAAACGATGACTGAAGAAGTTTGTGAATTGTTTTGGTTGAAGATTATTTTGGAAGACTTGAAGATTAAATGAGATGACCTAATGAGACCTATTATGACAAAAACATTGTAATCAATACCCAATACAATATTACTAAACAAGACACATGGAAATATATAGACATTTCACTAAAGAAAAGTTGAAAAGTGGATTAATGAGCACATTTTATGTCTCAACAAGATGTCAAGTTCCAAATGTGCTTACAAAGGGATTAAGCAACACTGTATTTTATATAACTGTATCTAGATTGGAAACAAAAATTATTTATTCACTAGCTTGAGGAAGAGTGTGAAAATGAAGAAAGAATCAATCGTAATTTATTAGGATTTATTTATTTCCATGTATGTATTAATTGACCCTAAACAAAGGGAAAGCAAAATCATGTTTTTGACATATCCCTTCCTGAATGAGGAGGGGATTCCTGATAAAGACAGAGAATGGATGGTTGAAATCTTTATAATCGAAGATGAGACAGTGACGTAGATGAATATATCTTCGATCTGACCCTTTCTAGGCTCGTCCTTATTGTACATATTCCCTAAAACCCCTTATATATTAATTTATCTTTAAAAGTTTTGAATTATTACAAATATATCAAGACACTTAATAAATATTTTACTATTTTTCTTGTAAAGATGAGAGGCAAAAGTGTGAGAAATTTTCTCGGGGAGATGGGAAGGGAAAGGGAAGAGAAACTTTCCCCATAGGCATAGGAATGACAGAGCGAGGACGACAAAAGTTTTCCTTTGTGGAGATGAGAATGGGGATTAAGGTATTTATCTCCTACTCGCCCCCATTGCCATCTTTACTTATATCTTCTTACAATTTCTTTCACTTGACAAGGGTGAAAATAACAAATGAATTTATGTGAAAAATTTGAAAAAATAAGGTTTGTTCCAATATTGATTCTATAAATTGTTAGCACAAATGAATGTTTAAAATAAAATATTTTTACCATAAAATAGAAAATATTTTTTATGAAGCTATCACCAAAAAATATATTAAAGACAATTTGAGTCCAAACGTCCTCTTTTGAAATGTTGTATCTTTTTTATTATAGTAGTGGCTACAGTCTTATATAGTAGAGTTTAAGACTTGGTGAAAGATGGCAGTTTGCTATTGATTTTTTGCCATTGGCTACAACTGCCCTTAGGTTTGTTGTCCCTATTGTTATGGTTGCACGAATTAGCGCCGATAGGGTTTTAGCCTAAAAGAAACCTAAATTCTAAGGCTCTATTTGTAGGTTTTATAACTTGTAGATGACTATAGGGTTTTGTTATATGCATCCATAGTTGTTGGGTCTGGGGAGAATCAGACTTCTATAATTTCCAAGTATGTAACAATCAAAGAGTAATAAGGTCATCTAATACTATTCAGTTTACTTCACTGGACATCTTAACAGCAGAGAGGCATTTCATACTTTCTAATAATCGTTGTACCACTTGTTCTTTTCAGTCTCTTAAGGGTGGATGATATTAAGGGGAATTAATTAAATTGCTCTAAAGTTAAGGGGGCAAAGCAAAATTACCCTTGTATTTTACCGTTAAATGAAAATGCCCCAAATTTGTGAAGAGACGAAAATGCCCTTCATATCAAAATCGATGACAACCACGCACATCTCTGCCAAACACACGAACACAAAAGTTTCAAATACACGTTTTCGCGCACTTGGCAACTTTGATTTTCCTCGACGATTTTGATGACGTTTCTGGCCACGAAGATGGACAAAAAGGTTAATAAAACAACCATTGTCATCTCTTTATGCATTTCGGTTCACGATTTGAGCGATTTGATGTGAAATTTAGGTGTTCAGCGTTAGGGTTCCGATTTGAAATTTTTGACGAAAATGCTTGATTTATTGGTGATTTTGATAAATCTTTTTAGGGCTTTTGTGTTAGATTAGATGTAAAGTTAATTGTTGTTGAAATGGAGTTTGAAAAATAAAGTTTGGGAGTTGAAAAGTGGCCATATGAATTCAACAGTCACTACGTGAATGGCGCAGTGACCATACAAATTCGTGTGGTGAGATTTGTTGAAGACGGGGTGGTTTTTTGCATTTTTCAAACTTCGTGGACTACACGATATCGTGTGGTTGGGGGTGAAAATACCTATTTTCATCATGTGGTGGGGCAGAATATAAATTGGAAAAGTTCGTTGACACGTGAAATTACGATCAACCCCTTGAATTTGTGCAGTTGATGCACAAATTCGTGTGGTTGACATGCGAATTCGCGTGGTGGGGGCAAAATGTGCTTTTCCAGAGTTATCCGCCACGCGAATTCATGGTTGGAATTATTGGGGCAGAATGCGATTATATAAAATTTTAAGGCTTTTTTGATATTTATCATATGAGGGGCAAATTGAAATTTGTCCATCTTATAGTTTTTTGACGTGTAGAATTCGAATTTAATATCTGTTTTTTTGAATAAGGCCTTTATGTATAGAATTGAATAATTTAGAATATAAAATTGATATAAATTTAATATAATTGTAATTTAATTTTCATATAGAGAGCTGGACAAAAGAGGAAAAGGGACGAAGACAGGGATGAAATGCGATTTCCTCTTGAAAAACATTTCAAAGCTCAAGTTACTACACATGGATATAGAGATGTGGGAGCTGTGATAAAAAAATTATTAACAGAGAGGCAATTACAAATTTTTTGACGTATCTGTTTCGAACACTTCTTGGACTTGAAGGATAGTCGATTTAATGGGGTTCTAATACATTCCTTCATCCTTCGAGTGGTAAATAAGGTGACCTCGTGAGAAGAGTTGTGGTTTTGAGTTAATGATGTGGATGTCAGATTCAGTCCGTATAAGTTTGCTATTATGACAGACATTCAATTCAATCATATGGTAGATATTGACATTTACATTCCATCGAAGGCCATAGATCAAATTTTTCAGACATATTTTCATCGGTGTAAATCAGTTACATATGTTGATTTGAACCGTGTTTTCTAGTAGAGACCGTGAGGGGAGGATAACACTGATGCAGTGAAGTTAGCATTGTTGTTTTATCTTCACATGGGATTGTTAGAGAGTGATTTGAGGAAAATAATTCCCTAAAAGATATTACAATTAGTTGATCATCTTGATGGGTTTAATGTATACCCATGGGGAGTATGAGTGTGATAGATAACATATCGCTCTATATGTGATAATATCTCTCGAATTTCTATAGATTTCGGTCTAAAAATGAAAAAAGAAAACCAACTTAAATAGTATGGCATCATGGGATTTCTATTAGTGTTTCAGGTAGTTATGGTATTTATTAATTTAAGCAAAAAATTTGTGTTTAAAATAAAATTAGTTTAATAAGATTGTAAATATATACAATAACTGATTTATGTTGATATTGTAGTTTTGAATATATGAGACGCTGGACTTGTTATATTGATGGGTGGATATGTCGCCGATTGTAGGAGCCGCCCAGATGTTGAGATGGCACACGAAAGACATTCTAGGATGAGATTCCATCTCAACTATCTTCACTGGAGATGCAGTAAGTACTAATTTATTAAGCATTAACATATGTATAAGGTATAACAATAAAATGCACTGAAAATAAATATTTTACAGGATGATGTTAATTTTCTGATAGTTTTATCTCCCATTGAGAGAGATACAGACTGGAATGAGGATATCGTTTGATACACAGGGGTGTCGGATAGTCGATCTTCTTCATCGACATCACCCTTGGCATCTTCAGGGGATGCATCATCGAGTCCTCCTAACGTTAGTTCTCTAATGGATGCTTCTTCTTCTATTAACGCTCATGTTCAGCCTTCTCCCATCAAGCCTTATCCCATTAGTGACCTTTTTACGACCCCTGTTAAGGAGCACATATCACTGAATCTGGTGCTTATACCTTCTACCACTGAGCATATATCAGATGATCCTCCTATCACTGGATCAGATTTCTCCATTCATTACTTCGATACTGCATTAGCTCGATGGGACAATCTTATCTTAGATCGACTCACTGGTTTGGAGGCTAAAATGAAGGATAAGTTTAGTCGCATTGAGGGTAGGATGACTCTTATGGAGGATAGGTTGAGTCTATAGTAGATACGACAACTCGTGCGGAGGACAAACGATCTCATCACCATATAGATATTGTCTGACAGGTAAAAAAGTTAATAATTTACTAGATATTTCAACTATTTATATACGCAATCATATAAACCTTATAATAATTGTATATGTTATTACAGTCTTCTCATGACGATGGTGACAGACTATCGACAGGGGGTCTAACATTCCCGTCCCCACCTGTTGTTGATGTGAGTGCTAACTGCTTTGCAAATATTAAGAATGATACTTTTGAAATAAATTTTAATCTTCTATTAACTCGTGACTATTGAAATTATTACAACGTCAGTTGTTTGATAAGAAACTATCCCGAGAAGATCCTATATTGACTTTTGATATCGATGATGACATATTATCCCATAAGGTCTTTCTGATGACACCTTCTATGATGATTCAGGTAATTATAACGTCTTTTATAAATATTATATCCGAATTCATCAATCGTTGATTAAATACCTGTTAACGAGTTTTCATCGACATTATCATAGAGGCCTGACTTTTCTGAAGCTTTATTGATAGGAGATCCAAAGATGACATAGACGACTCGAGTAGATGTATGTACACCATCGAGTGTACATTTGTTAGTCCTGATAAATAAAACTCTTCGATGAAGAAATATTAATTGCTAATACTGTTACAGGGTGTCGGCGACAATGGATCACCTTACACAGTTTCTCCATCGACACCTTCGATGATGATTCCGGTAAGTATAACATTGATATACAATATTATATATCATTCACACATTCGATTCTCGATTTTCTTTAAAGTTGTTACAAACAATATTATGACAACAGCCTGACGTTTTTGCAGCTATAACGATAACAGATCCCATTATGACATCTATTTCGACATTTGAGGTACGTACATTATATAATGTATACATTGTTATTTTTTGTTAAATAGTTTGATTTACTAATATAAAATGTTAATGTTGTCATATGATATTGGCGACGTCTATAGATCACCATATGAGGATGTTCCAGTATCACTTTGGGATGAGGTTGAGGTGAACTGTCGGAATACCCACTGTTAATTATTAATTTTGTTAATATCAACATTCATTTTCCCTTGCTCTGCTGTTACAATAGGATCTCCGTTTGGTCTATCTTAACACTCCAAGCAAAGAAAAACAGGTGATCGATATTGTCTCCTAGGATGATGAGGTCACCGATGATGTTGTTCAGCTCCAACCACATGAGGATTGAGAGCAAGTAATTGAATTTTCAAGAAATTTAATAAGTACGATTGAAATAATTTATTATTCATTTAATGAATTCATGTATTTGACTACAGCCGATCTTGAAAGAAAATATAGTCGATATTACTTCATTTGCGGATTCTCCGACTATGACTCCAACGTTACAGAAAGTATTAAAAAGTTTAAATTTTTCAAAAATTTAAAAAGTTCGATTGAAATAATTTATTATTCATTTTAACTGACGTATTATTTGTTTTGGTGTAGTATTTTAGCAAGCTTCGTGGTAGGATTGTTAAGAAGAGACCCCTCATTCGTAGCCCATACGTGAATTCCTTGAAACCACGGAGCCAATGGACAAGATTGTCTGTGCAGTTATCGAGCATCGAGCATGAGGAAATTTTCAAGAAGTGGTATATAGAGCTGAACCTGTTCGAGAAACGTCATGTTTATGACATAGGTGAGAGGACCAAAATTACGTTTTGGGGTACACTCATGACACATCCGGATGGTTGTCTGACGAGGTGAGTTTATTTTAACAAATTAATTTTGTTTTTTGATTATATATTGGTTCCACGGCGTGATAATGTTATATATTCTGTTTTTTTCAATATGTAGATTTGTTTTTGGGATTATTACGTCAACGATAGCATGATGATACTATGAATGTTTGACAGAACTAGACAACAGTTTTGAGTTGCTTTGTTGGATACATCCCTCATGAGTATGTCGCTTAGATGAGAGATCAGTACAACTATCAGTTCCCTTCACTCTTTACACGTATGGTGGATGTAGATTATCCACCTGAGTCGTATTTGTAACCTTGGGGTGTGATCGATGAGGTTAGTATTCGAATCTTAAGTACTTTTCGAAGAATACTGAATTAAAATCTAATATATGTATTATATCAATGTGTGTAGGTTTATATCTTAATAAACTTCGATAATGTGCATTGGATAACAAGGGTATTAGATTTGAAGGAGTAGAAGATTACAGTTTACGACTCCTTATAGAGTTTTACTACTGACTTGGAGCTATTTAGGCGAAAGATATTGGGATATACGTCAATGATACCACATTTGCTAGCTGCAACATTATTTTGGTCTCACACTGGCCGGAGTTCACGGGACGATCCATTCGTATTGCATAAGGTGGTGGATATACCGCAGTAGGCACCCCTATCAGGTGACCATGGTGTGTTCATGCTACGATACATCGAGTGTTTAGCACTTCGTCGATCGTTATCTTTTGAGGGGGAGGACTCGGTATGCCTGCGCACACGTTTAGGCACGCAACTATTTTTTCGGGACATTGATTGATGATTATATTATATGTTATTTGTATTTGTATATATGTTTATTCATATATTGATTTATTTATATACATTTGCCTTTTATATAGTTACCATAAGCGACAAATATAATGAAAAAAAACGATATAAAAAGATAACATTTTATAATCAGAAATTGTCCACTGTAACAATCACAAACATTAGAGTTACAGAAACAAATACAAAGATAACATCTATATCAAAATTAACAATCATAAATATTAGAGTTATAGAAACAAGTATAAAAACAACATCTATATTAAAATTAACAAGTACAATCAACAAGTGCAGTTATTTTCCATCTTTCTTTTTTCTTCCTGAACTTGATGGTACAAAACTAGGTATTGGAATAGGACTTTTGCAATTCTGTCTTATATATCCAGGTTTGTGACATCGGCTACAGATAAGTTGTTCAACAATCTCTCCTTGCGAAGGACGTCTGTTTTTATTTGCTAGACAACCTACACGATAACGATGCATAAATAGTAGGTGGATAACACTTGTCTCCTCTGGATGAATCCATTTTGATTGATCTCCTAATGGATTGACTGCCTCCACGTATACTGTACGATAAAAAGCTGTGTTGTAGTATGAATGCACCTATTGAATACAGGTGGTGAGTTTCATATATCTGGCTACAACAATAACATGCATACAAGGAATCTGTAATAATTGAAATTTTCTACAGGTACATGTCTGCTCCGTCAAGTCGACCAGGGCATCATATTGGCCACTACCAAAGACTTGGTATCGTTCAAATGTTATAGGACGCACCTCCAAGTTTGAAGACTTGCGCACACGTTTGACGATCTTATCTTTAACCCAAAGTGTGACTGGGCTGGTGCAAGCATCTGTAAATCATATAAATATAAACAGATCTGGTGAGTAATCAAGTATAAGTTTACTAACGCACATTTATAACATATTATAACATTGAATATGAACTTGCGACATGATTTCTTCTTTCATAAAATCATCGCTGCAATGTACCTCTGATGAACTCTATTAGCATCGTAATAGGTAAGCCTCGAGCGTGTCTGACCAAGACATTAAATGACTCAGTAATATTGATAGTCATTATATTATACCTATGTCCTGGAAAATATGCTCGTGCCCATTGATCGAAACCTACCTCACACAGGTATGTAGTTGCATCAGGGTGTATACGGGCCAATGACTTCATTACTTATTGGAATTCATACTCTATGTACGCCTTAGCTGTTTTCCAATACATCCATGTGACTTTGGCATTCTTTTTGTACTTGAACCGTATGTTATAATGAAGGTGATGACAACAATAATCGTGGTGCGCACTAGGGAATACTTAAACCATTACAGAAAATATACTGACATATCGATTTGAAATGATGGCTAAATGAGGTACCTCACTAATACAATCCCTCAGCTTTATTCAAAAACAACACCATGTGTCATAATCTTCCCTAGGACCAATCCCAAAAGCAAGTGTATATATCTGATTATTCTCATCTAATGCAACAGTAATAAATAGTTGACTCAGATATCTACCCTTTAAGAAGGTAGCATCAATACAAATAATTGATTGAATATGTTGCTGGAATGCAAGAATACTACAACCAAATGCCATGTAAAAGTATTTAAATCGATCCTGCTCATCCGTTAGTGTATGTGTCATAGTTCCCGGATTACAACGTTCTAAATTGAAGTAATACTCTGACAGCATCATAAACGACTCTTCTGGTGTTCCCTTCAATGATTGAAGTGCCCAATTTCTTGCCCGTCATGCTTGTGCGTATGATATATCAATTTTATATCGGTCAGCGATATCAACAATAATCTCTTTTGGTCGATAAACACTATCAACTAATATGAATTTGGTCCTCAAAATTTGTCCTAAAGCTCAGACACCTACTTGCCTATGATGAGGTAATATCTGATCTCTGTAATATGTGTGACGGCTATCCAAACGACGTAATTCAAAACTATCACTTTCTCCCACCCTAACTGCCCGTGCACGCCATTTCCATTCTTCGTTACGACATTTAACCACCTATCTAAGCATGTCTGATTTGTTCACCAAAAATTGATATCCCCTACGAAGTGTGTCGTGATATATCGCATCAATGACATGTTGTTTACTTGAAAATAATATACCAACTTTTAGAGAATCACTATCGATCGATACTTTTGAGCTTTTGGATGTAGATGGTTGATCAAGAAAAGGTGGTAACCAATGAAATACATCAGTACGAACATTCCCACCAGCAGAATTTGTTTTCAGAAAACTACTTGTACCTCCGATATCTTTATTGACGTAGGTCTTCTCTTCAACCTCGATTGGAATATCGTGTACAACCTTTCCATCAAATTTACTCAACTCTGGAAAAGTTTCTTCGTAGCCATTAAGAAATTCTTCCGCACGATACAATGCATTAACATCAACTTCATTTATATATACAAAATCTTCCTCTAAAAATTATTGTTTCGGATTGATCTCGATATTTTGAATCTCTTCTACACCAATAGTTTGATTTTCTGGATAACTACTCGGCTCACCACCTTGTAAATCTTCATCTACTTGTTGAGCCTCATAACTATCATCATTAACTATAGTTATAACAAAAACTAGAACATATTCTTTGAAGAGGTTAGATAAACTGTTAAGAACCTCAACATCTTCATCATTCGAAATTTATATCGGAATGTCGTCATCGAGATGCTTTGGTTTCATGCTTAACTGAAAGTTAAATATACTTTGATCTATATTACACTTGTCGCTCACTATTTGGATTAATTCTTCGAATGATGTGAGTTCTAGAATTTTAATCAATTTCCTATTACCTCCAACATATTTTATAACATTGTCATCATTTTTTATCCATTTTCCCCCATATCTAATTGAAGCATATCCAACAATTTAGATTAATCCTACAATAAAATATATAATCAACATAAATAATATGGCTGAAAATGCTATTTACAGATGTCTATTGCACAATTATACCTATTTCATAATTCAATTATATATTGTGACTATTTAAATATTTTAATTAATGTTATACTAATTTGTGGAAATATCACTTTACCTTTACATTGTATAATATCATATTTTCCTAAATATTATCTAACTTATCTCTAATACCCTTCATTGTAAAATATCATTTTACCTTATAATATTATATATTCAAAACTATCCTCTAACACCCTTTATTAACAAATATCATTTTATCCTATACTACTATAATATTTATAATATTTATTATTTTACTTATTACACACAACAATATTTTATTATATAAAAATATCACATATAATTACATTATTAATAAAATAATAACGATTGAAGTAATATCATTTTATCCTATACTACTATAATATTTACAACATAGCCTATCTAATTTTTATTATTTTACTTATTACACACAACTATAATTTATTATATAAAATATCACGTATAATTGTATTATTAATAAAATAATAACAATTGAAGTACTAGTAGGGATAAATACCTCGAAATGACAAACTTTTCTCTTCTCGCTCGAAATTCTAAACACGAACTTTTTTTCTCTTTTCAGAAATCTTTCTCAGATATGTTAAAAATGAAGGAAGATATGTGGTCTATATAAAAATAAATGAAGAGTAGTTTTGATATTATTTTGGGGTATTTTTGTTTAAAAGCCTTAAATTAAGGGTATTTTGGTTTAAACTCCAACATTAGGGGTAAATTTGTTTATTACCCTTAAAAAAAATAATTTAATTAAGAAGGGTAGTTTTGGTATTTAAGGGGATATTTGGGGCATTTTCGTTTAAATACTTTAATATAAGGGTATTTTTGCTTAAACCCCAAAATTTAGGGTAAATTTTCTATTGCCCCAAAAAAAGGGGTAATTATTTTAATTTCTCTGATATTAATCCTTTTAAACTGGGAAATAAAAACATAAAAATGTTAAACATTAGAAAATACCTACCCAATCCTATCCCACCCAATAGACTGTTAAGGCCTACTTTAACCCTCACCCCCAAAGTACCCTTAAAGCCATATGTCCCATCAATATTTTAATCAGCAATTAAAAAAAAAAAATCATTTTGATGTTCCATGGACCTCTTTTCAGGTTAAAATGAGTTCATTCCACATTTTTTTTTTTTTTTTTACACTTTTACGGTTTACTTGATATATAGTTTAGATATAGTTTTTGTGTGTTTGAAAATAAGGGTATAACAATATTATGAAAATGTATTTGCTGAAATAAGGGGAAATATTTATAGACATGAATTTTTTGTAGCAATCCGAAAAATCATTGAAAGTTATTTTAAGAGTTTTCTAAAATATGTTTAATATTTAAAAATTTTGTATTGTATTTAAGTTTTTTAAAATCATTTAATATTTGAGGAATTTAATCAAAAGAACTTGAACTTAATCTAGCTTGATATATGAATGATGTATGTCGGATATTAACTGTAAAAAATTGTCAAAAGGCTATTTGAAAAATTAACAAAGACTTCCATAACTCTAATTAGTAGCTTTTTTCACTTTTTTTTTTTTCTTTTGGTAAGTAATTGTATATATTAGCAAAAAGAAAGAAAGGGTTTAAAGGAAAAGACCTAAAAATAACCTAGACTCCTCCCTTCCAATGAGAAAGATAGTTCATATTCTAAATAGAGCAATACTATGTGTACCCACTTTGGATACACAAATGTATACACACTCATATGTGTCTTTATATGATTGGTTATTGTTTTATTCTTAATTCAAAATCATTCAATCACATGATGACACATATAAATGTGTATATATTTGTGTACCCAAAGTGGGTACACATAGTTTTATTGTTCTAAATAAGGTTAGAAAGACTAACACAACAAAAAAACCAACAAAACAATATCATCTCCTTTTGAAGATTTATCTTAGTTTCGATTATGATGAAGTTCAAGAGAAGAAAAAAATATCTATTCTCTAACTTCACAAGATGAAAGAGCATACCCAACCATCAGCAAAATGAAAACAAGAAATATTTGTTTTTCTATCAACTCTAATTAGTAGCTTGTTCTTAATTTAAACAAACGAAAAAGTATACTTTATCAAGAAAATTTTAATTATTCCACAAATGTTATATCTTCATGTTTTTCTATGGTCATTGTGGCAATTGATTGAATCGTGCCTTCTTTAGACGAACACGGTTGTTTTGGTGATACCTTTGCATCTTCACACTTGAAATGTGCCATGGAAGCTAATTCATGGACAACTTCTGAAATGTTCTCAATTAATTGAACCACTTCCATTAAAATTGAAGCAATTGCAGCCAATGGTATTATCTCTAAGAGATTAACTTCTTCCCAATGGTTAATTGTGAGTAGAGTTTTTAGGTTCTCGACAGCCTTTCTTAGATTGGCAATATTGGTATTGGATGACTTTGATTGAGTCATAGTTTTTGTTGCTAATGCTAACTCCTTCAAAGATTTGCCTGATTCTGTGCTGATCTTTATGCATGCCTCTTGAATTTTTTTCTGCAATTCTAAAGAGGCCTGCAACAATTGAAAAGTGTTATGTTATCTAATTTGCTAAAATAATTCTTTATCATGCAGGCCATATAAAATGAAGATAAGTTAGTCATATACTTGGATTTTAGAGTGCTTAAGTTGACACTGAAGAGTTTCGATTTTGTAGGCACATTGTCGAGTTAGAGTGCCAATTTTCAAGTATTGTTTCCAAGGGTGACCAAACTTGAACCCACCATGACTTGGTTCCCATCTTGCTAATTGAGCCTGCAAATTAATATGAACAATTGAATTAGTGGAAAATCAATGTTTAATTGATTAGAAAGAAATGAAATAGGAGTTTCTCTTCTGCACCATGGTTTCTTCACAATTTTTTGAATCGAGAACGCTTCTATATCCATGAAGGAATGATTTATCATAGTCAGACTTCCCACATTCAAACTCTTCAAAGTATTCACCTTCAAACGCTGAATAATTTCCTTCACAAGTTTAAACTAAGAAAAGAAAGAATTTATAATGGAAAAAGTATTGCTTATTGTGTTTTGTACCTTCTAAAAATTTACCGAGCTTTTCGATGTTGTCACAGACAAGGTTGTGAAGTTCCTCTCCAACCCAAACTGGGCAAATACTGATACACACGATAATGGCAGTGCAACTGCCAATGATTATGGTTGATAGCCTTTGATGGGCCATGTGTAACACTTCATTATCTCGGTAGCCAGACACAGATATCAAAGAGAAGGTTAGGATGAAGATACTCAATCCATAATCGCACCTCGCCTTTAAGGTAGGAAAGAATCTCATGAAAGTCACAGTTGAAGCTACATTAAGCCCCAAATCATAAATTGAGTTAATAGTTATAAATAAGTTACATTGGCTAAACAACTTTGTGTTTTGATCTAAACATATTTATTTATTTATGTATATAATACCTATTATAAAGACAAATATTGCTATGAATATGGGCTCTCCTGTCCTTCCAGAAAGAGTAGCCGTGCGATGAGCTCCAACTGCTAGAAAACCACCTGTCAATGTTGCTAACATCCTATTTACACCTTTTCCAAGTGTTGCTCCTGAAATACAGAAAAAAAGAAAGGACAAATTATATGCAGAATTTCTAAACAATACCATTAATCATTTGCATAAATAATTCAGCTTATTGTGTTAATTATCTTTAAAGAATTCTTGGTATCAAAGATCTTCTTGTAAAATACTTGCCAATTTCAGAATAAAGCTGGAGTTTCAATAATTTATTGAGTAATCCTTAAAAATTTTAAAGAGTATTGTTGATTAGAAACAATACCAACTGAAAATTCGAAGACAACCACGACAGTAAGAACAGCCCACATTGCATTAACACCTAAGCCATCATAGAGAGGTTGAAAGTAGTAGAACAATGAAACAAAGGTGAGAGCTAGTCCTACTTTTAAGGAATGAATTATCCTTCTTGGATCACCTTTGGCGACTTCCTGTGCTTTCTCTACAATGTTAAACACCTTAGTGCAGAACTTCTTTTGCAAGGACTTGAACAATTCGCAAACTCGACTGAGAAGTTTGTTATTGTTTTCTTGACTTGAAGATGCCATTGCAGGTTTAAGAAAAGTTGTTTTTCTAAAATAAAAAGAGAACAATCCCTATCTATGACTAGGAACTTTGCTTGTAAGTGAGAAATTATACGTGGCTAAATAGGGTTTATGACTTTTGTTAGGCGTCTAAGAAGGGTGTTATTATCAATACATAATTAATGATCATAAATAACTTGAATGTAATATTTATTACAAAAGCTGTGTTGACAGATGTCAATGGTTTATATTTAGTTAATAACTAGATTTAGGTTAAATTTTTATGTACTTTGTCATGTTGAAAACCTATATACATGGCTATGTACACTTTATGTTTATTACAATGTTTTTAAAGTAGGACTAGTGATTAAATCAATTGTCTCATTGATTTATAGTTTGATCGGTTCAACCGATCGATTAAAACTATTATTAAATTATAATTTTTTTTTATAAATAATATCAAAATAACAAACAGATTTTGCATTTGAATAGAAAAATCAAAATAAAAAGCTTCAATAGCTTAAAAATTTACAAAAAAAAAATTCAATGAAGATACCCAAATCTATAAGGATTAGAACATATCATTTATCTAATTTCAATGAAATAATTAGATTAAAAAAATGTCTCCATTTTTCTTCTTTTTTTAATTTTATTTTTTGTCTTATATTTTCTTTGTAAACCTTTAGAAATTGCTCCAGTCTAATATAAAATAATTAAATTACTTAAAAATACTTTAATTTTCTAAAAATATTCAAACTTTGGTCTAATTTGATTCTATTTATTTTAACCGGTTTATCTGATTCACCAGTTTTGATTAAGTTAAAATTTAAACCAGTTTTTAATATAAACGGGATCAGACTTAGAGCTAGTTCCTGATTAAACTAGTCAATCTAGTTTTCAAAACCTTGGTTTATCATATTTAGTGCTCTTACAACTTTAAGTTTTCTGGATGGTTACAAGGAATATTTCTATATCATTAATTAATTATCTTGTCACTTTCTCCCTTTCTTTCTCTACATACCTTATATATATATATATATATTTTAATTTTATGGCAATTTATAAATTTAACATTAATATTCTAAGTGGTTGGATTGCATTTTAGTTGTGTTATTTATAACTTATATCGAACATAGCAAGTTCTATTGATCTCAACCATTCAAAGTGTTTTAATTTATTAGGAAATTGAAGAATTTTGTCATGTAGCACTTTTCTTATTAATAAGTGTTAGATTATATAAATAATATAAGTTGGTTATGATCACAATGTGCGATTTCATACAACAATGCAATAGAGAAAATAAAACAAGCTATAAATCTAAAAGGAGCAATTCAATTTTTATGTGGTTAAACTTGAACAATTTTCTACATTCATGGGACCAAATTCAACAAATTCAAATACATTATTACTCAAAGTAAATTAACACAGTAAAAATAAATTTTCAACGACAAAGTATAACTACAAAATTAGATTCATTCAATTGATGATATGCATATATGAAAGATGACATAAGTATCTTACTTGTTTCTCTAAGATTATAGCTTAGATGAAGATGTTCAAGATTCTATTGAATAACAAATAAACTAAAATCTTTCAACTAAGTGTGCTAGGTTGAAATCCCTTCAACGTCATATTTTTGTCTTTCTTCACTATTGGTGGAGAGACATTACCTATATCTTAACACAAAGCTACAAATATTTTTGATTACTATTCAAGTTGAAGAAAAGATAAGAAGAGTATTGTAAATCTCAACAAGTCACCTTTTTTCATCAAGGCAAGCCATTAGCTCCATCTTAAGAGGCTCTAACTTGTTCCATTGTTGAGGTAAATACCTTTTTACAATAAAGTTGAAGCCTCTCAAGTTGTGTGGTACCAATCATTCTTGGTCTCCCATATATAAGTATAAGAGATTTCATCAACAATCATATTTAATCAATCAAACATTACTCAACTGAAATCAAACTCAATAATTTTGATATGATAAATCAAACATTAATTTGTTTACCAAAATCATGAGTTATTCATTGTATGCCGTGGGTTGGTATCTTCATGGTGTAAATTAATATCCATATATCTTAACAACCTCATATCGTGAGTTGCAATTTACATGTTAGTGATTGACACCATCAAAATGTGAGTTATGGTCAACAAATCATTGGTTGACATTGTCAAGGTGTGAGCTATGGTTTACACATCATTGGTTGATGTTGCCAAGAGATGAGTTATGGTTTGCATGTCTTACATCGTAGCCTTGATGGGTAGTAGTGGGTCTATGAGGTAAGTTACCATTTGTACATTGTGGAGGATTTTAGGTCCTCTGCCCAAAGACACCTTGTTGTTGACTTTGTTGGTAGAGACAAAAAATACTTGTGTGAGAGGTTTGTGACCTTGTAACGACTAATTGATGGGAGGGGATCCATTCACTAGATTAAAGCATTGATGACATTGGTTCGACATCTAATGGTATTATTCAATCAATAAGTGCTATTGAATGCACTCTATTTATCGAGACAAGTTAGTCTTTAGCAATAAACCGAGTTGATTTACAAGAGAAACACACTGATTATCTTTAGTAGCTTGAATGCTCAAAGTTTCCTTAATCCTTTTTCCATAAGGATCCATGGGATAAAAAATGTTTTGCCAGAGAATGATGGAAAGGAAATGTTTTTGCTGAAAAAAGAAGATCTTTTCAAGTACCTTCTTTCTAGCATCAAATTCTTAATGGTTAAAATTCCACTAGTAAGAAGTAAGCAAGATGAGTTGTAATCTTACACAAGAAATAACGATTAACAAAATAAATTTTTAAAGTGATCTGATCTACTGCTTGAAAGTTTACATTTATTTTCATCTTATATTGAATCTTCTAGTAAAAATTTGAAGGTTGCATTATAAAATACAATTTGTTGTTTCTTTACCTATATACAGTTATGTATTTATAAGAAAAAAGAAATGGATAATGTTGTAATTACATAATTGGATACATTTGGATCTTAGTATATTAAATCTAAACATTTAAGGAAGTTTGGTGACTTTGTTATCATGTTGAAATATAATATAACTGAGTAATCTTGTGGAGACCGATGATAGGGATTGAATATAATCTTGTGATAATATGAGACAAATATGACATCGAAGAGATCATGAGAGAATTGAAATCGCTAAAAGTCACTCCTCCAAGTGTTTCTAGATAGAAAGGCTTCTACTCATACTTAGAGTCTAAACTATGTTTATCTATTCATAATGTAACTAGTTACTTCTTTAGAGTAGATTTCCGACGATTTGCTAAGGAAAGTCTGATAGCGTCAGTTTGTTTCATCATAATATAATACAGTCATTACTAGCATGCACAAAACACTGGTGGAAATCGTCTTACATGTTAGTGACTAAACAAATTCAAAGACATTCATCCATTTCTCAAACCGTTTTTTATTATTAAGTCCGATCTACTGACAAACACGGAGATTCTTGATGAATAGTAATAACATGATGGGGTGCATGACTGATGCCAGAATTTTTCTTAGTACTTTTGAATTTAGCTAGAGAGGCTAGTTCCTGAATTGACTCTGCAATTTTTTCAGTGCAAGAAACAACATCAACAAGTAGATAAGCCATGGTAGCTACTGGTATAACTTCTAGAAGGTCAGTTTCCTTGAACAACCCCGTATTTAGCAAGGATTTTAGATTCTTGGCAGCAATTTTAGAATTTATAAGGTGTTGATTGGCAGAGGTTGGTGGAGTCATTGTTCTTATTGCCAAAGCTAATTCTTTCAAAGTATTGACAGATTCCGAACAGAGTTGTATGCTTGCGTCCTCGATTTTGCATCGGATTTCTTGTGGTGTCTGCAAGTAATTCATGCATAAATAAAACAAATTAGACATCTTTAATGTTAAGAAATTATAAATTGAATGTGAAATCATGCCATTTCTTTATCTGTAGAATTTGAAAGAATATAATCAGGTTATTACTTGTGTTTTGTCATTGAGGCAGCCATTAAGAGCTTCAATTCTATAGGCACATTGCCGGGTTAGGCTTGCAATCTTCAAGTAGTGTTTCCATGGATGTCGAAACCTAAATTTACCATGTCGAGGCTCCCATCTAGCAAAGTTTGCCTGCAAAATATGAATTATTATGTAAAGTTCAGAGGTTAAGACTGGGAGAGGGCAACGTTATAGATGCTTTTTTGTGTATATAATTGAGTATATAGATGATATGTCTTCAAAATTATCTAATTATATAATGACATGTAATTTGTATACTTATTTGTTTATTGAGATATATGACAGTGGTGGCTAGACTCACCATGGATTCTTCACTTTGTTTTGAATTAAGCACACTTTTAAATCCTTCTGAAACTTTCTTGGGTGATTCTTCATCCTCTGTCATTTTAAAGTATTCAGGTCCAAAACCTATATGCAAAAACGCAAAAATTAGCCTGAGATTTAAGATTAAAGAGGCTCTATAACTCTTTCATGATATTACCTTCTAAGAAGATGGCAAGTTTCTCGATGTTATTAGCAACCAAATTGTGAAGATCATCTCCTGCCCAAACAGGGAAAATGAAAATGCATACGGCCACGGCCGTGAAGCCACCGATTAAGATGGTAGAAATCCTCTGATGGGCCATCTCCAGCAGCTCCTCATCGCGGTAACCAGAAACCGTTATCATGCAGAATGTCAAGATAAAAATTAGGAGCCCATAATCATATCTCGCCTTCATTCGAGGAAAGAATCTTAGAAATGTCACTGCCGCAGCTGCATCACAACCAATTTTACCAGATCTATCACTCAATTAATTTTTCTTTTAACAATAAATGTAAAAAGCTGCAGACTTGCTTGAGGATTTATTTACCTATGAGGAAGACAAAAAGCGCAAGGAGTATGGGTTCACCCTTGTTTCCGGAGAGGCTTGCTAAACGGTCAGCACCAAATCCTAAAGCTCCAGCCATGAAAGTTGCCAAACCTCTATTTAAACCTCTACCAAGTGTGGCTCCTGCAACGTATATAACAACAATCGATCAAACTCGCCCATAAAAGAAACAAAAGTGAAGAGCTACAAGTATATTTGCGATAAAGCCGAAAACTTACCAACAGAAAATTCGAAGACAACAACAACAGTCACAATAGCCCACACTGCAGACTCCCCGAAACCGGAATAGAGAGGTTCAAGGTAATAGAACAAAGACACCAATGTGATGGCAAGCCCCACTTTTAGAGAATGAGTAATCCTTCTGGGATCATCTTGTCCTAATTTTCTTATTTTCCCTGGAAAAGCACTTAGCCGCTGCAAACACCGGCTCATTATTCCTTCCTTCTTATCACTCGAGGATACCATTTCTGTAACTTCAGACAGACAAAGAGGCTTCAGGTCTTGGACTGACCTTGGCTTTGGGTTCCTTAAATAAAGAGAAATGTCACGCGTATATGTGGCAGAAAAAGGGTCCCCGCAAGCACAGATCTGAAATGGGGTTATTTTTAAGATTCAGATAGAATAATTTCTACGGGAATGAAAAAGTTGTAACACTTTTCTAGGTAAAACACGTCTTGTTTGTCTTGTTTTTCACGTGTAGTGTAGAGCATGAGCATCCATCCGAGAAGAAAATTTCACTCGATCCTTCGCGGAGATATGAAATATTAAAACTAGCAAAGGGAATTTATATCCCTATTCTAAATTTGGTAGTTTCTTAAGTTAAGTTTATTATATAATTAAATAATTTTAAATTAAAAAAATAATATCTAATTATATAATAATATATTATCATTTTTACTAAATTTATGTATATTATTTTTATATATAATGTTATTTATAATTTATTTTTTTACCTCACTATCTAGGGTTTTCATATTTTATGATTCACAACCATCTTCTGTTTTTTATTGCACCTTGCTAGTTACCATCAAATTTCCCAAGGGAGAAGAGAGACAAAAAAACATTACTATATGTACATATTTTAACTACATAAATAAATATATATTTATGAATGTTATTACATGATTAAATGTTTTAATTCAAAATCACTAAATCAAACATATAGTTTTATTTGAGCAACTAAACATTAATAGTTTTTTGTAAGACATTCTTCTAGAGGAGATTAATGAGCTACTTTCAAGTTTTCTATCATGGTTTTGGCAATAGACGAAGGACTTCCAAATTTAGAATTCAAAAGAGAAAATAATAGTTATTAATCCAGGTTTGGTTTTAAAAAACTTTTCACTGCTAGATATATAAATAACATTTTTCTATCTAAAAGTAAAATTTATTAAAAATAAAATAAAAATATAAAGGTAAAATAATAATTTTATTATTACTAATTTTGAAAGATACTTAAAAAAATTATCAACTTTCTATCAGAGTGAAACATTTTATACATGATAATTTAAATCTTAAAATGTTTAAAAACTCATAAATCAATCACTAAATTATTTTCAAACCCTTATATATTTTAAACTACAATATGACTATAATAATTATAATATAACATTTATACTGATATTTTATTGTATTCTGTTTAATTTTTAATAGTGTAACTATCATTTTTAAAATTATTGAAAACAAACTAATATTTCAAAACTTTTTAAAAGTTACCTGAACTTTTTTTGAATTTTTAATAATCCCTTAAAACTTACAAAAAGACTTCATAACTATAATTTATCACCTGATTTATGATTATACAATAAAACATCTCTATTTATATAAAAAGAGGAAGAAGGGCCACGAGCGAAAAAAAAAAAAGAATAAAAGAGTTGTAATATAATTTAAATTTTAAATATTATAATTCTTTTTTTTGTTAATTTAGAATTATATGATAATTTTAAAAAATAAAATAGTAACGATAAAATAGTAATTTTATTAATCAAATTTAATTTTAGGTGAGAATTTGCTATTTATCTCAAGAGAGGAATGTGATAAATTTTTAGTTTTTTAAAAATATTTTAATAAATAACAATTTTACCCTTGACATTAATAATGAAATTTAACAAACGAGTGAGTTTTTAGATTTTCGATAATTAACAGGGTGGAAAATAGGGTTTATGCTAAACCTTGGGTGGTACATAGTCATTTGGTCTAATATTAAATAATAAATTTAATTAAGTAATTATATACGACAGAAACAAATATAAACAAAATTTTGTAATTTTGAATATATTAAGATTATAGATGATCATGTTCAATATGGTCTTACACTGTGCATTACAATATTTATATACATGGATTAATCCTATCCAATCTAGCACGATCCTATCAAATTTAAACAGGATTGGGACATATTATTATTACACATATTTTTATTGCAAACGAAAATGCAAACTCAAAATAATCAAATGAAAACATTATAGATTTTTTGAGAAATCCGTGGGACGAAAATGTAGCTGGTTTGACAAAAGCACGAGTTTTTTTTTTTCCTTGGTTTAGACTCACAAATTAGTTTTGGAAATATAATTTCCAAATATATCTAAGACATGTAGGGTAGGGATCACAAAATATTCAAATCAAACACATGATTGTTCATGTAAAAAGGTGAAAAATAGGCAAATAATAAGCATGTAAGATGTGATTTGAGAGCTTCAAAATGTCGTATTTCATGCTGGAATATATTACATGATATGCAAATAAATCCTAGTTGTTTCTAATGAACTTAAAACAAAGAAAACAGAAAAGTCATTCCCCTTGTTTTGCTAAACATTCGTCCTAGAGAAAAGATAACGCCTAATACATGCAATTTGGAGTGAAACTTAAGTGAAATTAACTTCTAGGGATTATAGAGTTATTTTCAGGAATTAGGGAATTAATATAGGGTTGGGACACTTAAAAAGAAAAAGAAGAAAAAAGCTATTTCATGAAATAAAATTAGGCCAAAGGACTTATTCTCAACCAAAGTATATTGTTTTCCCAAGTTTCCATCTTTTATTTTTGAAAATCCTAAACACCTACCTATGACGGTTAAAGTTAATGATTTTAAGAGCAAAATCATCATTTTATCTCTAATATTTAAAATAAACTAAAATTTAATCTCATTCTCCCACTCTAAACCTTTAAAACTAAAAGTTTTCTCCTAAGTCTAATTTTAAAAAATGACATTTCCCCCTTAAGGTTTAGTTTCCAGATCTTTGGTGTCAAATATGACATCATTACCAGTGACGAATATCTTTTGACACCTCTTCTCACTTCGACGACCAAGTTTCTCTCATTTGGAAGCTTGGACGATGTCGATCGACGTTGAAAAAAACTTTGAATTTTGTCGAGAAGATGAAGATGAGATTTGACGAAGATAAGAAAAATGAAACATCATCTTTCTATTGGGTTTAGAACTACTGGTCAAAGGAAGAGATGGTGAGGGAGCGAGCGCCAAAGGAAGAGAACGGAGATGTTGTCAGATAATGAAAAAAACCCTAGGGGGAAACTGCTACTTTTCAAAACTTGGCCTAAGGGAAAGATTTTTTTTTTTAAGGGTTTAGGGAGTGAAAAAAGATAAAATTTTAAATGTCCTCTGCTTAACAACTGTAACAAAATCTTACTTTCCTTGATTAAATTAGGCCAAACCCAGAGTTTATTGTATTTTTAAATTAGTATCTATTAACAATTAAAAACTCAAATATTCACTCATAAATTGTTAAAATTAATATAATAAGTTAAGTTATAAAGATAAAATTGTTATTTCACTTATAATATATTAAAAATAATAAAATATTAACTATTTCTCCCTAAGATTTAAAAAATTAATAATTTTTCCTTAGAATTAAACTTTAAAATGTTATATTTATACCCCTAGGGTTTATTTCTTTTCTCCCTTCATTTTCTGACATTGTTATCGGAAAAGAGAGAGTGATGTTCTTCATGTCTGACAAAGATGATGTTTTTTCGTATGAGGATGCGTAAGAAATGAGAGGGAGAGAGTGAAGCCAATCGGTGATGGTGCTGGAAAATGGAGGTAGAAAAGAAAAAAACTCTAAGGGGAGAAATATAACATTTAAAAGTTTAATCATGAGAGAAATTGTTAGTTTTCTAAGCGTAGGAGAAAAATAGATAATGTTAACTGATCTGTTAATTTTAACGTTCTTGGATAGTTGTTTGAGTTTTTAATAGTTAATGAGTATTAATTTGGGAATACAATAAACTTTGGGTGGGAACAAGTCCTTTGGCCATTAAATTAAATTCTTTTTTTGACTGCACCTTGTTAGTTACCATCAAATTTCCTAAGGGAGAAGAGCAACAAAAAACAATACTATTTGTATATATATTTATGTGTATCATTATATGATTAGATGTTATTTTATCTTTAATTCAAAATCACTAAATCATATGATGATATATATCAAATATATATTAATTTATGTGTTTAAAATAGATACGCATAATTTTATTTGAGCAACTAAACATTAATCAGTTTTTGCAAGACATTCTTCTAGGGGAGATTAATGAGCTGCTTTCAAGTTTTCTATCTTGGTTTTGGGAGCAGGCGAAGGACTTCTAAATTTAGAATTCAAAAGAGAAAATAATAGTTTTTAATCAAGGTTTGGTTTAAAAACATGTTTCACCGCTAGATATATAAATAGTATTTTTTATATAAAATTAAAATTTATTAAAAATAAACTAATAATATAAAAAATAAAATAATAATTTTTTTATTACTAATTTTCAAAAATATTTAAAAAAATCAACTTTCTATCATGTTGAAACATTTTATACATAACAATTTAACTCTTAAACTGTTTAAAAACTCACAAATCAATTTCTAAATTATTTTCAAACCTTCATATATTTTGAAACTACAATATGATTATAATAATTATAATATAACATTTATACCGATAAGTTATTGTTTTTTGTTTAATTTTTAAGGGCATGACTATCATTTTTTAAAACTATTGAAAGACAAACGATATTTCCAAATTTTTTAAAAGTCATTTGAAGTTTTTTTTGAATTTTCAATAACCCCTTAAAACTTACAAATAAGAAAAGAAGAAGAGACGTCAGAAGTGAAAGAAAATGGAATATAAGAGTTCTAATATAATTTAAATATTTAAAAAATTATCATTATTTTTTTGTTAATTTAGAATTATATGATAATTTTAAAAAATGAAATATTAGATAAAATAGTAATTTTATTTTTATAAAATAATAATTTTATTTTTTAATATTATTGTCTTATTAACCAAGTTTAATTTTAGGTGAGGGTTTGTTATTTATCTCAAGTATGATGGAACATTGTTTAAGAATAAACCTTGGGTGGGAAATTGCAAGTGGCTCAATTCATTAATTACACAAAGGCATCATTGCCCACTGAACGTGAGTTTGCTGAATCGTTGCAACTGAAATTAATTTTCAGAGGAAAAGACCCAAAAACCAGATATATTGATAATTTTATTTCATAAAAAACAACATATAAACCAAGATTTCATCAGAGAAATGAATTAATAACATGAATAGAAGATTATTGGTTTGGTATGTTGGTTTTGCTGTATTGGTCAACATTAAGAAATTTGTACTGTACTAATTTTTGTAATAATGCTGTCTCTTATGAAATTGCACTGCGCACGAGTGACGGCTCTCAATTTTGTGCGCTTGTATTCGGGATTAGTTCATAAGGAAGTAGCACGTGCACAACTATCCATTTTCTTTATTAAATATTTTAATACAATATTAAGGCCAAATAACTAGTTCCCACCCAAGGTTTGATGTAACTATTTTTTATCCGTTAATTAACAAGAATTTAAATATTTATCTGTCTATTAAATTTTATTATTACTGTAAGGAGTAAAATTGTTATTTAATAAAAATTTTTGAAAAAAATTATAAATTCATCATATTTCCCCCTAAGTTTAAAAATTAACAATTTTCTCCACATAAAATTTGAAAAATCAATATTTTTCCCTAGGGTTTTTTTTTCTGTTCAACCGTGATTGGTTGTCATCGATCGTTAGTCATCCTCTCCCTCAATGTGATCTCAGTCATTGACTGAGATCTCTGCGTCTTGCAACAAAAGACCGAGATATTAGTCTCGTTGTATGTTATCGGTGAGGGAAAGGGTGGCTAATGATAGTTAAAAATGGAGTGTGGCTGAGAGAGAAGCCAAGAGAGAGGGAAAACATTGTTGTCTCTAATCTTTAGTAGCATGCTAGAAAAACCTTTATCCATATTATCCATTACTAATCCCAATAGCAGCATGTTTGAGTGGGGAAAAATTTGTTATATTTTTAAACTCAAGGGAGAAATGTGATAAATTTTTAATTTTTAAAAATATTTTAATAAATGACAATTTTATCTTTGACATTAACAATGAAATTTAACAGATAAGTGAGTTTTTAGATTTTCGATAGTTAGCGGGGTGAAAAATGGGGCTTACGCTAAACCTTGGGTGGTACATAGTCATTTGGTCTAATATTAAATAATAAATTTAGTTAAGTTTGTAATTTACGACGAAAATGCAAAGTCAAAATAATCAAATGAAAACATTATAGATTTTTTGGGAAATCCGTGAGACATATGTGGCTGGTTCGACAAAAGCACTAGTTTTTTTTTTTTTTCCTTGGTTTTGACTCACAAATTAGTTTTGAAAATATAATTTCCAAATATGTCTAAGACATGTGTGGTAGGGATCACAAAATATTCAAATCAAACACATGATTGTTCATGTAAAAAGGTGAAAAATAGGCAAATAATAAGCATGTGAGATGTGATTTGAGAGCTTCAAAATGTTGTATTTCATGCTGGAACATGATATGCAAATAAAATCTAGTTGTTTCTAATGAACTTAAACAAAGAAAACAGAAAAGCCATTTCCCTTGTTTTGCTAAACATTCGTCGTAGAGAAAAGACACGCCTAGGACATGCAATTTGGAGTGAAACTTAAGTGAAATTAACTTCTAGGGATTATAGAGTTATTTTCAGGAATTAGGGAATTAATATAGGGTTGGGACACTTAAAAAGATAAGAAGAAAAAGGCTATTTTATGAAATAAATCATCATTTTATAATACTTAAAATAAACTAAAATTTAATCTTCTTCCCCCCTCTAAACCTTAAAAACTAAAAGTTTTCCTCTAAGTCTAATTTTAAAAAATGACATTTCCCTTTTAGGGTTTAGTTTCCAGATCTTTGGTGTCAAATCTATAGTCATTGCCAACGATGAATATCTCTCGACACCTCTTCTCGCTCCGATGACCAAGTTTCTCTCATTTGAAAGCTTGGACGACATCGATTGACGCAAAAAAAAAACTCTGAATTTTGTCGGGAAGATGAAGATGAGATTTGACGAAGATAAGAAAGATGAAACATCATCTTTTTGTTGGGTTTAGAACTACTGATCAGAGGGAGCGAACACCGAAGGAAGAGAATGGAGATGCTATCGAATAATGAAAAAAACCCTAAGAGGAAATTGTTACTTTTCAAAACTTGGCCTAAGGGAAAAATTATTTTTTTTTTTAAGGGTTTAGGGGTGAAAAGAGATAAAATTTTAAGCAATTAGAGTTTTGTTAACTTTAACTACCTATAAGTGGGTGTTTGAAATTTTTAAAGATAAGATGTAAAAATTTGCAAAATTAACATGCTTGGGGTGGGAATAAGTCCTTTGGCCAATAAAATTATAAGAATGCATGTGACTCAAAAGTAGACTTTGTAATGATGAGTCACTATGGAAGATCATTGTGCCTTGCCAATTGATCACTGATATAAGATGACATGCTTGCCAAATTGTACTCAAACATCAATTCAAAGATCAACACTATGAAAATAAGGAACTTTTTTCTTCTAATTTTGTGCTTTCAATGAAGAAAACTTGAAAAAATATGCAATTTTAAGCCTAAATACAATTCGCGAGATTTTAAAGTTCAGAATTTTTTTTAAAAGAATTTAGACTTAGGCTTTGAACTACTTATTAATAATAAGATATCATTAGAGTGTCTCCAAGTGGGCTTAATTCAAAGAAATACTTCAGTCCTAATAACCGACCAAAGTGCCCTATGAAACAGCCAGGCCTGGGTCAGATGTTATCCAAGGGTTAAGAAAATAGACCTTTCGTGTGAGGCCTAATACACCTTGTTGGAACCTAGAGTGGCTTTGAAATCATCGTGGGGGATATCAATAGCCGAAGAACTTGATGACTTATCAATTAATACCATTAATGCAAAAATAAATGATATATGCTAAAAATTATAGCGTGTTTTGAGTCAAATTGACTCGAGCTTATTTGCCAATTTAACTCAAACGAGTTTGAAATAAAGTCAATTTGGGCAAGCTAAAGGCTAAAGGTTTTGCATTGTCAAACTCGAATTTGAGAGGTGTTCAACTCGTAAAGCTCACGATTTGAGAAATGTTTGATTCAAAACAGTTAAAACAATGTCATTTTAATCAGTATGTATTCAAATGATATTGTTTTAATCAATTTTTGCTTTACTACACTATCAAATTGAGCTCAGTTCCAGCTTAATTCAATACTATAGTTAAACTCAAATTCAGTTTCTCTTAAACAAAACCGAAATCAAACTAGTTAAAGAAGAACAAAAACTTGAATTGATTCAACTCGAATCAAACCTTACCCAACTGGCAATGTTATATACATACATTTTGTAATACATAATTAAATATATAAATGATGTATTATTATGTAATCGAATATTATTTTATTCTTAATTTAAACTTGTTCAAAATATAAAAAGTGTATGTATATAGTTTTATTGTAGCCGAACTTTAATTATCATGCCTATTTAATGCAGTAATCCATAATATGATTTAGAACATTTGAATTAAGGAAGTGATCATTGTACCCAACTTATTCTATTAATAGACTCACTTCTTATTTAAAGAAAGCTGAAGGACTTATTCCCACCCAAAATTTATTGTACTCCTAAATTGATATCCTTCAACTATTGAAAACTTAACACCCACTTATGGATTGTTAAAATTAATTGAACTAGTTAAGTTTTAAAGATAAAATTGTTATTTAATATTAAAAATAATAAAATGTTATTTGTTTACTTTTTAGGCTTGGAAAACTAACAATTTTTCTCAGAAGAAAACTTTAAAATATTACATTTTCCCCTTTAGGGTTTTTTCCTCCTTCCCTTTTTATCCCCCTTTTTTAGTGTCTTCTTCTCATCTTCGTATCGAACAAAGACTTTTGATGATGAAATGATATCTTAGTCTTCTTTCAGTGATGAAGATGTTGTCTTCATCATTGGAAGAAATTCGTCTTCGTCACTGGACATTGTCTTCGTCCGATGATGAAGATGAGGAGAAGGTGTTGGAAAAAGAGAACAAAAGAGAAGAGAGGGAATTAACCTGTGACTGTGCTGCCAAAAAGGGAGGTAAAAAAAGAAAAAAAAAAACCTTAGGGAGAAAATGTAACATTTTAAAGTTTAATTTTTGGAGGAAATAGATAATGTTAACCGATGCCGTTAATTTTAACTATTTATGAATAGATGTTTGAGTTTTTAATAATTAAGGACTACCAATTTGGGAATGCAATGAACTTTGGATAGAAATAAGCCTTTTGGCCTTTAAAGAAAGGTAAAATTGTTTACCATGTTTATGAAAATGGGATTAGATTTAAGACAAGCAAATTTATGAGCAAAAGAATATATATAATTACAATATATAAGTAAACAAATTTGTAGCCTTGTGCTATGTACCATTTGTATCCAATCATTGGGACTCATATTTAAATTGTAACCATTGCAAAATTTCTTATTTGGCTTAAAATTTAATTTTTAACCATTGTAAAAAATTTTACAAAATTATATAATATTGACACCAACAACAATTGAACTGTGTTTTTTTAAAATTCATCCTATTCAACCATGGTTTAAAACAGTTTATGTAATACCCTCAGGTACGTTTCAGGGGTATTTATGTATTTTGACCATATTTTGAGATATTTCCAATTTTAAATATAGATATATATATTCACATGTATGTGTGTGTTTTTAGATATATATATGGATATATATAAAGTGAAAAAAAAAGAAAAAAAATGAGATAAAGATTATATATATAGAGAGAAACGTAAAAAAAGGCAACTTTCACCCTTTTTTCCATCATTCTCCCGTCTCTTCCATAAGGAGGCAGCTTTTCTCTTGCTTTTGCTGTGTTTCTTAAAGAAAAGTGGGTGATTTGGAAGGGTTTTGGAAAATAAATAAGGAAGGAAAATAAGAGGAAATACTTTGGGAGCCTTGGTAACCAAAAGATCTCTTCCTTTTCCCTTTACCTATGTTTATATATATATGGGACGCATGTTATATGAATATGTTAGTATGTTTTGGTGTTGATTTAATGTGATTTTGGTGATAAAGAAAGCCAAACAAGGAGGAGGGAGCCCACTTGCAAAGATTGACTTGAAACAAGGTAAAGGGTATCATCCTTAATATGTTGCATGTTTTGAGCTTTTGGTTTCTTGAATCCATGTTATAAATGATGATTTTGAAGTTGAGAAGTGTTGTTTTGCCATTTGGGGTATCTATGTGTGTGATTTTGTTGATGGCAGAGAGTTGGATAATATTTACAGTTTTACTTCTAAATTCGTCCTATGTTTTGGCTGCCTTATCTGATGAATCATGGGTGTTATTATAGCTTGTTGGAAAGCTCTTTGAATCCTCTTTTCAATGATATATATCTTGTATGAATTGGAGATTTTTTCGATTGTTAAATTGCCTGAACAACAAAACTGTCTTACCAATTAAACAGTGAAGACAGTTTTTTGCCACTGATTTCATCCCACGTTTTGACAGCCTTATCTGATGAATCACGAGTGCTATTATAGCTTGTTGGAAATATCTTTGAATCCTCTTTCCAATGATATATCTCTTGTATGAATTAGAGATCATTTAGATTGTTAAATATTATATGAACCAAAAGGACTACTTTACCAAATAAACAGTGAAGATAGTTTTTTGCCACTAATTTCATCCCACGTTTTGGCTGCCTTATTTGATGAATCATGAGTGCTATTATAACTTGTTGGAAATCTCTTTGAATCCTCTTTCCAATGATATATAGCTTGTATGAAATAGAGATCATTTGGACTATTAAATATTGTATGAACCAAAAGGACTATTTTACCAAATAAACAGTGAAGATAGTTTTTTGCCACTAACGTCATCTCACGTTTTGGCTATCTTATCTAATGAATTATGAGTGCTATTATAACATGTTGGAAAGCTTTTTGAATTCTCTTTTCAACGATATATAGCTTGTATGAATTAGAGACCGTTTGAGCTATTAAATTATATGAAAAAGAAGGTTGCCCTACCAAATAAATAGTTTTGTGAACAGTATTTCACAATTTTTGGAAAGAAAGAAAGAAAAAGAGAAAAAGGAAAGGAAGGAAGAAAGGAAAGAAAGGAGAGAAAAAAAAAGCAAGAAAAAGAATATGAGGCTCAAGATTCAGGGGTCATCCTAATAGTATGATCTGGTGGGTTATGAATAGATTTAGATGGAAGCAAGATTAGTAAGATATAAAACACGCATGCATGCTATGAACTATGAGGGGGCACTTTATACTACACAACCCGCAGTAGGGCACGTCCATAGTTGTACACGTCTATAGTAGGACATAGACTCTAATAGGGTCTGCTCATAGTAGAGTATGCCCGTAGTAAAGCTCAATTCAGATTTAAAAATAGTGTAGTAAGAGAAGGGAAAAGAGCTCAAGTTCAGAAAAGTGTCAAATCTCTATAGTCAGCTTCTTAAAAGTATCAAATAGACACCAGATAGGACAAAGTATGACCCAAATAGTAAAGAATGAACTAGATTATCTCCTCGATTTCTTATAGTGGTTATGATGTGAAGTTAAGTCTTGAGAGTGAGTTAGAATAGGAAAGGAGATAGTTACCTAATTCTTTCCCTTTACAAGTGATTGAGGTAGTTACGAGGCAGGGTCAAGTCAACGAAGATAGATTTGGCTAGAGCAGATTATCTCTGGTTTATATTATATATATACAGTCGCATGTTCTTGTTTATTTTTGACTTTTTTGAGATGATTGTACAGTTGTATATGATTACTCCATGTTTTCAGAGGCTTTTAGATGAGTTTTCATATGAGTATATACATCTTTTGTTTGCTTCTAGATTTTTAGTTTTCTTGGAGTCATTTCTAAACACTTTTAATGATGCGTTTATTTTAAAGTATTTTAAAAGAAATAAAATAGACGCTTCGGATATTAATTCGTAACATTTCTCTTTCGGTGGATAGTACTTCTAGGGAGGGATGTTACAAGTTTTATAACCTAAATAAGTTTAATACTTCAACTAGGATAAACTAAACTGTCATCTAGTCTCCATGGAATCAGCTTCGAGTATAAAACCATACGGTCTTAGTACCATGACAATACATGCACGAACTTTTACATTATATTAATTGAAAACAACTGTGACATTAAAATAAAAGTGTCTTATTAACAAGCTTTGACAAGAATAAGACTAAACTTAAAACATGTTTAGACTGACAATGACACGTTACATTAACGAAGTAAGAGTATCCCTAAGTTAACCTTCACTAGAAGAACCTCAGTGGCGAAGTTGATAGTTTTAGGGGAAAGCTACATTAGTTCCAAAAGCAACAGTTTTTATCAGCAATATAAGTGAGAATCAACTGAATCAACAACTATATAGACAAGCTTACATCTATATATTTAGGGATATTAAATTAGCTACCAAAAATGATATGTTCAAAACAAAAAAAGCCCAATTTTGAAGGAGCAAAACGAAAATACCTAGAAATCAAACTATTTAAGCGAAAATGCCCAACTTTTTTATAAAGTACCAAAAATCCCTTCATGTCTTTTATGCTTTCTTCACCTATTCAGATTTTCAGTTTCACTCACTATCCGACACTATAGGTTCAATCAGAAGGAAAAAAGCTCATGTTTTTAAGTTTAATTTGAAGAAAATCGGTTCGTAATATTGAGGTATTTATACGAATCTGAACCAAAAACTTAATTTATTTGTTTCAAATACTTATATAGGACTGTGCCATAAAATGAATGTTAAAAAATGTAGGGGTCATTTCGATATTAGACAATTTATGAGGGCATTGTTGGATATTATACAATGCATGGTGAAAGGATATGCTATAATGTGGGTTGAAATAGAATTTGCCAATATATATATGGTGTACATAGAGTTTTTTTTTAAATTTGGGGGGTTGAATGATAGTTTCCCAAGTTAGGTGTTATGTATGAAATAAGGGGTAAATTGATATTGATATTGATATTTAACAATGTGGGGGTAATGTGATATTTTATGCTTTGGGTAAATTAATAATAAAATTCATGTCAAATTAATCAATGGCAATGATAAAGATGTCAAGGGTCTTATTAACATTTCTAAATACGTTGAGGAATTTATTACAATTTTTTGTTACATATACCCTTTATAGAAGCACAAGGAGAAGAATAAAGTAATGGCAAGTATAAAATTGATATGTCATATTCACAGGCTTGTTGGATAAGAAATTAGACATTACATGCATTAAAGGGCACACCAGAAGAGTCATTTATGCTCTTACTATATTATTGCTATAATTTAAAGCATGTTAATATAGGTACTGGGACACATATATAAACAGACGAGTAGCAATTCTTTCAATACTTTTTCATGACATTGGGTTGTTGCATCCATGTATTCCAATGACACATTCGACTGGTTATTTGCATTGATATTACTTTTTTAAAGGGTCGATATTTGAGACATTTATTTCTTGTTGTTGCATTGGATGGTAATAATTAGATCTTCTCAATAACTTTTTGTATAGAAGGAAAAAAAGATCATCTAACTTGGTATTGGTTTTTGACAAAGCTTAAAGATTACATCGATGAAGTATTAGAGTTGGCAATTATTTTATATCAACATCACACTATCTACTTTGTAATGGCTAAGGTTTTTCCATATGTATACCATGGATATTGTTGCTATCACCTTCTCTATAACATGAGATCAAAGTATAAGTATAACTCAAAAGTCATGTGTTTGTATTGGAAAGTAATGAAGGCTTATACATAGACAAGTTTTAAGGTCATGATGAGAGCACTTGATGAGATGCCCCCTACAATGAGAGATAACCTACATGAGGTAGGGTATCATTGATAAAGCATGACACATTTTCTAGGGCACATGTATAACATAATGACAACCACTATTGTAAAGTCATTCAATGAACTTATCAGACACGGACAAGGTTTGCCCATCACGATAATGGTTGAGTTCATTTGAGACACCTTGTAAAAATGGTTTTTCAAGAGGAGAAATCATGCAAGTATGTATAGCTTTAATACTAATTATTTAACTGACCACACTTATTTACACTTATGATTATTTACTAATGGATATGTTGATGCTTTTTAATATTGCAAATGATTACACCCATTAGGTTACACTATGGATAAAAGAGAAGCCTGCCCACCATGTGTTAAAGTCTTTGAACTTAGACGTGTGTCCTATTACAAATGTTTAGTACCAAATGCCACTTTGCCGGTGAAAGACAATAGGCTACTAAAATTAAATTTTTACAGCTAATTTTTTAGTTAAAGTAATTATGTTTCCTTAACTAACTATTTAGTTATAAAATAGAGGTAAATTTAATATTTTGCAATTAATTTTTTAATTATAAATAATTTTGTTTTGACAACTAATTGTTTAGTTACAAAATAATTATATCATTTTGGTTATTTTAATAATTAAAATTTTAACTGTAAATATTCTTTTTGGCGATTGCAACGATAGTCACGAAATGTATAACTAAAATGAATTTTCTGTGAAAATAAATTTTAGTAGCAAGTAATAATATTTTGGCAACTAAGTTAATAGAAGCAAACTTAATATTTTGCAACTAATTTTTTAGTTATAAATAATTTTGTTTTGATAACTAAGTATTTAGTTGCAAAATAATTTCATTATTTTAGTTATTTTAGCAACTAAAATGTTTTTGATTGAGAACTATAATGTTAGTCGTGAAATATGTAATTAAAATTAATTTGTTATTTAATTACAAATAATTATATTTTGACCATTAAATGTTTAGCTATAAAATAGAGGTAAACTGCAACTAAATAACAATTTTATCCTTTTGGTTATTTTAACATATAAAATTTTAGTTGTAAATTTTTTTGTTTGCCAACTATATTGTTCATTGTGAAATGTGTAACTAAATACATATTTCAATAACTAAAATTTTAGTTGTAAATAAATTTATTCAACAACTATAACTTTAGTCGTAAAATATGGTTTACAAAATATATAATATATTTGTAGCAATTAAATAAAAAGTCATGTAAAATACAAAAAAAAAAAACTTAAAAACAACAATTTAACATTAAAAAAGTCTAGTTATGGAAGAAAATTAAAAGATGATTTATCATTGGTATTGAACCATTAATATGCATTTGATTATTAAGTTTTCAATATTATATTATGTCAATATATTCTTATGTTGTAATGATATTTATATTTAATTGATTAAACTACCATTTTTTATTATTATTTTTGTTCCATAATCATTGATATATTCTTTAAGCCTAAAATCAGGTCAACTCAATTTGAATTAGTTTTTGGTTTTGATTTGAATTGAATTTAGGTTAACATTTTAGTTTGATAGCTCAATTAGAGTTTGACTTGAATTCTCATTCAATAATATTGTTCATTTTATTAGTGACATTATTTATTTTTTTGGTGATGCTATTTATTCAATTAACGATATTATTTATCCTTTCAATAATATTATTCATGATACCGGTAATATTATTAATCCCTCCAATAACATTCCAACGACATCTCTTATCAGTTTGAATTTAGCTCGAATTTGATTTGATATTAAATATAATATTATTAATAAAATTAATAAATTGAATATAATATAATAATATTATTAACACATATTATATTAATATATATTTTTATAATTTAATACAATATATTATTATAATGTTATTATATTAAAAGGTTATTTTTACGTTAAAGAGGTCATTCTTATCATGGGTCACCTTTAACTTGACACATGCCTCGAGAATTCTTCTTCCTTGTGTTATGCCTATAGTCTAACACATCTCCAAGTTATTTCCTCTTGTGTCGCATCTTTAGTCTCATACATCTCCAAATTTTCTCTTTTCTGTCATACCTTCAACCTTAACATCTTTAATATTTCTTTTCTTGTGTTGCTTTAGCCTCTCCTCTTATGGTAAGTTGATCAATCTCATTCACTTTTAATAACTTCTTCTCATTTTCTTAGTTATATTCTTATTTCATTATAATAATTTCTTTATATGTCTTGTCAATTGGTCATAACACTTGATAAATTTGATAAACCATAGAATATTAGTTGAAACCCTAGGTTTATTGATAATTATGTTATATAATTATTGGTTGCATATTTGATGCTGGTTTGAGACTTTTACATTCATGTTTCTTTCACTTGATAGGTTGAGAAGAGGCGAATAGTCCAATCCCCATCCTTGTCCTTACAGGAAAAACCTTTTTCCATCTTCACCCTATTTTTGATATGGGGATAATAGGGAATCCTTATTCCCTCCCTATTGAAAAAATTTATCTCCCCTTTAACTCTCGTCTTCACATGGAAAATTCTCCTTCCTATCTTTGTTAGAATTTTAATGAAATAGTTATTAAGTGTTACGATATATTTGTAATAATTCAAAAATCCTAAGTGTAATGTGAAGATTTATTTACCCTTTCTAAATATAGGTAAAGAGACACCTTGATAAGTGGACAAGTTGAAGATTTATTTACCCTCATCCTTGATTATAGGGATTTTAGCCATCTTTGTCCTCGTGCTTGCTCCCATTAGGAATCCCCTCCCCATATAAGGAGGGGCAAGCCATAGACCAAGTTTAGAAGGTCGAATTGACATCCTTATTCTCGAATTTGTTTGAGTTCTCTGGGTGTTTTTCTGAAACGTCAAGAAAATCATGGTCTATTCCAATATGTTATAATTGATTAGAAAACACCTAATCCAATCCAAATATACTCATTTTTGTCTTTTTATATACGGTTTGCTAGGTCATAATCTATTTAACCTATTTTAGAAATAGGTTATGTCAAGTCATAACACTTGTTTAACTTGTTTATTTGCTTTTACATGAAATGATATGGTCAACATGTTTTCTACTTATACATGAGCTAAATTGACTAGAAAGTTATTTGATAAGGTTAATGGGTTGTTTTTGTGTTGTGTTTTTTTTTTTTTTTTTTCAAATTATGGGTTAAAAAGAATTTGAATATAATCTGAATTAGAATCATATCAAAAACACCTAATCGAAACATAACCCATTTTATAAATGGGTTGATGAGTCACAATTTGTTTGACTTATTTTAGAAACAAGTTATGTCGTATAAAACATTCTTTTTTTACATATTTACCTATTTTTACACAAAATGATATATTTTACATGTTTTTCACTTATACATGACCCAAATTAACTTGATTTGACATGTTTTAAAAACATAAAATGACATAACACTTATATGCAGGTCGTGTTTGAGTTATGAAGGATCAATCTAAGCATGACTTATTTTGCAAATGAGTTGACATGAACATAACACATTTGCTATTCATGTAAAAAATACCTAACCTAAACCTTTTTTTATATGTATTGTTAATTTTGCAAATTGCTAACATTTGGAGAAATTCAATTGTTTCAAAACTAAGTTTTGGTCTAGAATCTAAATATTGTTGGTTCCATTGGATCTCAATTGTGACATTATAAAGCACTATCTTTGTAGGAATGTAACAAATTAACATAATTAAATATAACTGTACTTCATCTCTAATCTTCTAACAAAACCCTGAAATAAAACCTAAACTAAAATCCTCAACTTATCAATTTCTAACTCTCATCTTATTTACAATATGTCATGCTTAAAACTCAAAATAAAACAAGAAAGATCATTACATCTTGGTGTTAAAATTAGTATTAAATTTAGATTGTGTTAATCCGTAATTCTGTAATGAGTGTGTAATGTTATGATGTTGGCTTATTGTTACTTTATTGTTATAGGTGTATAAATAGTGTAGTGTGTTATTCTAAGATGGTAGCAATGTGAAAACACCTATGAAAAACAATGAAAAGATGGGAGGATTTTATTCCCCAAGTTGCTTAATTATTTTCCTAGGTTGCAAAACTGTTATGAGTTTTTCAATTTGTTTTTGGTAATTACGGGTTATTTGACATTACATGATTAGTATTTTTTTTTTTTAATTTTCTTCATCATATTTTCTTATTTTTTCAACATATTATGTTATTTAAAATGAATTGTTCTTATATCTATTTTTCTAGTATAAGAATTATCAAAATGACACATGTGGTTATCAGGGTTGGATAAAGACAATGGACAACAGACAACAAAAGATGATAACACAGTGATTTATATTAGAGGAAAACCAAAAATGATGAAATCCAACCTAATATGATGTACAGGGAATTGGTTTGATTGTTGAGTCATCATCTATGCATTTACCCAAGACAAAATGATATCAAGATAGTTATGAGATGTAAATATGTAATAAATAAAATGCATTACCTTGTTAAGAGTAACGATGATGTTATGTGTTACATTTCCTTTTGCCAAAACAACACTAACTCATATAGTCCTTTATTTGTGACAATCGCTCCAAATTCTAAAAGACCATCTCCAATTCTTGCTTTTAGAGCACACATGTTGGACCCTTGTGTATTTTGAAAATCCAAAACTAAGAAAATGATTGTATAAGAAACTAGCAAAGTTTAAGGTATGACTTATGTCATGAACAAAATTAAAATGTAGGAAAAGTGTAAAGGAACACTCATGTTAAGAAAAAGAATGTTCGTCTCATTTCCTAAATTGTTTGTTTAATAAGGAACAACTTTGTTCCAGTAGTCAGATCCTATTCTATCATGTTTCAATATAGAGGATGTCCATTTCATACAAATTCACATTAAGAGTGAGACCATTCACAAGCACATTCAAGTTTTTACCCAATATTGAATTTAAAAAAAAAAAGTTTGAAAGTTGGAACATCCATTCAGGAAGTTGAAGACATGTTCCATAATATGTCAAGTTAAGAATATGTTGTTCAAGCAAGTCATTCACCTCTTCAGACATTTTTAAGAAAACATGAAGTCTAAGGCAAAATGCCTATTCCAAGTTTGGAACATCTATCCCTCAAGCAATCCTCAAGTTATTTCACAAAGGATGAGATTGTTTCATGAAGTTGTTACATATTCTAGACAAACCTCAAATTGTTTCAAGTTAGAGGATCACATGTACCACCGTTTACTAAGAGAATTCATTTCATAAATTTTGGAGCAACCATCTATATGAAATTCTTTTAGTGGGTTTATTCAGTGAATACATCTACAACGTGTACTCATATGTTACACTAAGTTGTAAATGAACAACTTTGACACATAAGATCTATCACCACTTTTTGATGCGATAATTCATATTATAATGGTTATCATTGTATTACTTGTGTTAGACAAGGTAATATCAAAACTACGAACGTTTAAAGAATAACCACCTAATGTATCAGTTGACATGCATTGAACACTCATACAATTCAACCATTCTAAAGAAGTTTATAAAAATTATGCAAACAATGTAAGATAAAGATTTTCTTTTTTATTAACTCAAAATATGCTTACATCAAGAAACACATTGGTAACGATTAGCTTTAGGATACTATCCCAATTAAGAGCTTGATTCGAATTTGTCTAGTATCAACTTAACAAAGAGCCTAAATAGACATAGACTATGTTGGATGAAGTCAATTTTTGGATATGACACATTTCTTGGTGAGAATTGTACGACATAGAGAATTAGAAAAAGAAAATGTGGTAGCAAGATCTAATGTTAAAGTAGTTCTAAGCAATGACTGAAGAAGTTTGTGAACTTTTTTGGTTGGAGATTATTTTGGAAGACTTGAAGATGAAATGAGACCTATTATGACAAAAGCATTGTAATCAATACCTAATACAATATTACTAAACAAGATACAGGGAAGTATATAGACATTTCATTAAAGAAAAGTTGAAAAGTGGACTAATGAGCACATTTTATATCTCAACAAGATGTCAAGTTCCAAATGTGCTTACAAAGGGATTAAGTAACACTGTATTTTATATAATTGTATCTAAATTGGAAACAAAAATGATTTATTCACTAGCTTGAGAAAGAGTGTGAAAATGAAGAAAGAATCAATCATAATCTATTAGGATTTATTTATTTCCATGTATGTATTAATTGACCTTAAACAAAGGGAATGCAAAATCATGTTTTTGACATATCCCTTCCTGAACAAGAAGAGGATTCCCTAATAAAGACAGAGAAATGATGGTTAAAATCTTTACAATCAGAGACGAGACAGTGACGTAGATGAATACATCTTCGACCTGACCATTTCTAGGCTCGTCCTCATTGTACATATTCCCTAAAACCCCTTATATATTAATTTATCTTTAAAAGTTTTGAATTATTACAAATATATCAAGACACTTAATAAATATTTTATTATTTTTCTAGCAAAGATGAGAGGGAAAAGTGTAAGAAATTTTCTTGGGGAGATGGGGAGGGAAAAGGAAGAGAAACTTTCCCCATAAGCATGCGAATGATAGAGTGAGGACGACAAAAGTTTTCCTCTACAAAGATGAGGATGGGGATTAAGGTATTTATCTCCTACTCGCTCCCATTGCCATCTCTACTTATATCTTCTTACAATTTCTTTCACTTGACAAGGGTGAAAATAACAAATGAATTTATGTGAAAAATTCGAAAAAATAAGGTTTGTTCCAATATTGATTCTATAAATTGTTAGCACAAATGAATGTTTAAAATAAATTTTTTTTACCACAAAATAGAAAATATTTTTTATGAAGTTATCACCAAAAAATATATTAAAGACAATTTGAGTCCAAATGTCTTCTTTTGAAATGTCGTATCTTTTTTATTATAGTAGTGGCTGCAGTCTCATATAATAGAGCTTAAGACTTGGTGAAAGATGGCAGTTTGCTATTGATTTGTTGCCATTGGCTACAACTGCCCTCAAGTTTGTTGTCCCTATTGCTATGGTTGCGCGAATTGGCGCCAATAGGGTTTCATCCTAGAAGAAACCTAAATTGTAAAGCTCTACTTTTAGGTTTTCAAACTTGTAGATGACTATAGGGTTTTGTTATATGCATCTATAGTAGGGTATGGGAAGAATCAGACGGTTAAAGTCCTTCTACAACTTCCAAGTATGCAACAATCAAAGAGTAATAAGGTCACTAATACTATTCAGTTTACTTCACTGGACATCTTAACGACATGGAGGCATTTCATACTTTTTAATAATCGTTGTACCACTTGTTCTTTTCAGCCTCTTAAGGGCGGATGATATTAATCCTTTTAAACTGGGAAATAAAAACATAAAAATGTTAAACATTAGAAAATACCTACTCAATCCTATCCCACCCAATAGACAGTTAAGGCCTACTTTAACCCTCACCCCTAAAGTACCCTTAAAGCCATATGTCCCATTAATATTTTACTTAGCAATTAAAAAAAAAAATCATTTTGATGTTCCATGGACCTTTTTTTAGGTTAAAATGAGTTCATTCCACACTTTTTTTTTTTTTTTTTACACTTTTAGGGTTTACTTGATATATAGTTTAGATATAGTTTTTGTGTGTTTTAAAATAAGGGTATAACAATATTATGAAAATGTATGTGCTGAAATAAGGGGAAATATTTATAGACATTAATTTTTTGTAGCAATCCGAAAAATCATTGAAAGTTATTTTAAGAGTTTTCTAAAATATGTTTAATATTTAAAAATTTTGAATTGTATTTAAGTTTTTTAAAATCATTTAATATTTGAGGAATTTAGTCAAAAGAACTTGAACTTAATCTAGCTTGATATATGAATGATGTATGTCGGCTATTACTGTAAAAAAATTGTCAAAAGGCTATTTGAAAAATTAACAAAGACTTCCATAACTCTAATTAGTAGCTTTTTTTACTTTTTTTCCTTTTTGGTAAGTAATTGTATATATTAGCAAAAAGAAAGAAAGGGTTTAAAGGAAAAGACCTAAAAACAACCTAGACTCCTCCCTTCCAATGAGAAGGATAGTTCATATTCTAAATAAGGTTAGAAAGACTAACACAACAAAAAAGTCAACAAAACAACATCGTCTTCTTTGAAGATTTATCATAGTTTCTATTATGATAGAGTTCAAGAGAAAGACAAAAATATCTATTCTCTAACTTCACAAGTGAAAGAGCATACCTAACCATCAGCAAAACGAAAACAAGAAATACTTGTTTTTCTATCAACTCTAATTAGTAGCTTGTTCTTAATTTAAATAAACAAAAAAGTATACTTTATCAAGAAAATTTTAATTATTCCACAAATGTTATATCTTCATGTTTTTCTATGGTCATTGTGGCAATTGATTGAATCGGGCCTTCTTTAGACGAACACGGTTGTTTTGGTGATACCTTTGCATCATCACAATTGAAATGTGCCATAGAGGCTAATTCATGGACAACTTCTGAAATGTTCTCAATTAATTGAACCACTTCCATTAAAATTGAAGCAATTGCAGCCAATGGTGTTATCTCTAAGAGATTAACTTCTTCCCACTGGTTAATTGTGAGTAGAGTTTTTAGGTTCTCGACAGCCTTTCTTAAATTGGCAATATCGGTATTGGATGACTTTGATTGAGTCATAGTTTTTGTTGCTAATGCTAACTCCTTCAAAGATTTGCCTGATTCTGTGCTGATCTTTATGCATGCCTCTTGAATTTTTTTCTGCAATTCTACAGAGGCCTGCAACAAGTGAAAAGTGTTATGTTATCTAATTTGCTAAAATAATTCTTTATCATGCAGGCCATATAAAATGAAGATAAGTTAGTCATGTACTTGGATTTTAGAGTGCTTAAGTTGACACTGAAGAGTTTCGATTTTGTAGGCACATTGTCGAGTTAGAGTGCCAATTTTCAAGTATTGTTTCCAAGGGTGACCAAACTTGAACCCACCATGACTTGGTTCCCATCTTGCTAATTGAGCCTGCAAATTAATATTAACAATTGAATTAGTGGAAAATCAATGTTTAATTTATTAGAAAGAAATGAAATAGACAAGGAGTTTCTCTTCTGCACCATGGTTTCTTCACTATTTTTTGAATCGAGAACGCTTTTATATCCATGAAGGAATGATTTATAATAGTCAGACTTCCCACATTCAAACTCTTCAAAGTATTCACCTCCAAACGCTGAATAATTTCCTTCACAAGTTTAAACTAAGAATAGAAAGAATATATAATAGAAAAAGTATTGCTTATTGTGTTTTGTACCTTCTAAAAATTTACCGAGCCTTTCGATGTTGTCACAGACAAGGTTGTGAAGTTCCTCTCCAACCCGAACTGGCCAAATACTGATACACACGATAATGGCAGTGCAACTGCCAATGATTATGGTTGATAGCCTTTGATGGGCCATGTGTAACACTTCATTATCTCGGTAGCCAGACACAGATATCAAAGAGAAGGTTAGTATGAAGGTACTCAATCCATAATCGCACCTTGCCTTCAAGGTAGGAAAGAATCTCATGAAAGTCACAGTTGAAGCTACATTAAGCCCCAAATCATAAATTGAGTTAATAGTTATAAATAAGTTACATTGGCTGAACAAGTTTGTGTTTTGATCTAAACATATTTATTTATTTATGTATATAATACCTATTATAAAGACAAATATTGCTATGAATATGGGCTCTCCTCTCCTTCCAGAAAGAGTAGCCATGCGATGAGCTCCAACTGCTAGAAAACCACCTGTCAATGTTGCTAACATCCTATTTACACCTTTTCCAAGTGTTGCTCCTGAAATACAAAAAAAAAGAAAGGACAAATTATATGCAGAATTTCTAAACAATACCATTAATCATTTGCATATATAATTCGGCTTATTGTGTTAATTATCTTTAAAGAATTCTTGGTATCAAAGATCTTCTTGTAACATACTTGCCAATTTCAGAATAAAGCTGGAGTTTCAACAATTTATTGAGTAATCCTTAAAAATTTTAAAGAGTATTGTTGATTAGAAACAATACCAACTGAAAATTCGAAGACAACCACGACAGTAAGAACAGCCCACATTGCATTAACACCTAAGCCATCATAGAGAGGTTGAAAGTAGTAGAACAATGAAACAAAGGTGAGAGCTAGTCCTACTTTTAAGGAATGAATTATCCTTCTTGGATCACCTTTGGCGACTTCCTGTGCTTTCTCTACAATGTTAAACACCTTAGTGCGGAACTTCTTTTGCAAGGACTTGAACAATTCGCAAACTCGACTGAGAAGTTTGTTATTGTTTTCTTGACTTGAAGATCCCATTGCAGGTTTAAGAAAAGTTGTTTTTCTAAAATAAAAAGAGAACAATCCCTATCTATGACTAGGAACTTTGCTTGTAAGTGAGAAATTATACGTGGCTAAATAAGGGTTTATGACTTTTGTTAGGTGTCTAAGAAGGGTGTTATTATCAATACATAATTAATGATCATAAATAACTTGGATGTAATATTTATTACAAAAGCTGTGCTAACAGATATCAATGGTTTATATTTAGTTAATAACTAGTTTTAGGTCAAATTTTTATGTACTTTGTCATGTTGAAAACCTATATATATAGCTATGTACACCTTATGTTTATTGCAGTGTTTTTAAAGTAGGACTAGTGATTAATTCAGTTATCTCATTGATTTATGTTTTAATCGGTCCAATCGATCGGTTCAAACTATTATCAAATTATAATATTTTTTTTATAAATAATATCAAAACAACAAATAGATTCTACATTTGAATAGAAAAATCAAAATAAAAAGCTTCAATAGTTTAAAAATTTACAAAAAAAAAATCAATCAAGATACCCAAATCTATAAAAATTAGAACATATCATTTATCTAATTTCAATGAAATAATTAGATTAAAAAAATGTCTCCATTTTTCTTCTTTTTTTAATTTTATTTTTTGTCTATATTTTCTTTATAGACCTTTAGAATTTGCTCCAGTCTAATATAAAATAATTAAATTACTTAAAAATACTCAAATTTTCTAAAAATATTCAAACTTTGGTCAAATTTAATTCTGTTTGTTTTAACTGGTTTATCTGATTCACCAGTTTTAACTAAGATAAAATTTAAACCAATTTTTAATATAAATTGGATCAGACTTGGAGCTAGTTCCTGATTGAACCAATCAATCTAGTTTTCAAAACCTTGGTTTATTATATTTAGTGCTCTTACAACTTTAAGTTTTCTGGATGGTTCCAAGGAATATTTCTATATCGTTAATTAATTATCCTGTCACTTTCTCCCTTTCTTTCTCTACATACCTTATATTTTTTTTAAATTTAAGGCAATTTATAAATTTAACATTAATATTCTAAGTGGTTGGATTGCATTTTAGTTGTGTTATTTATAACTTATATCGAACATAGCAAGTTCTATTGATGTCAACCATTCAAAGTGTTTTAATTTATTAGAAAATTGAAAAATTTTGTCATGTCGCACTTTTCTTATTAATAAGTGTTAGACTATATAAACAATATAAGTTGGTTATGATCACAATGTGCGACTACAATTATATCAATAATTAGTTGAATTACGATTTCATACAACAATGCAATAGAGAAAATAAAACAAGCTATAAATCTAAAAGGAACAATTCAATTTTTATGTGGTTAAACTAGAACAATTGCCTACATTCATGGGACCAAATTCAACAAATTCAAATATATTATTACTCAAAGTAAATTGACACAGTAAAAATAAATTTTCAACAACAAAGTATAATTAGAAAATTAGATTCATTCAATAGATGTTATGCATATCTTAAAGATGACATGAGTATCTTACTTGTTTCTCTAAGATTATAACTTAGATGAAGATGTTCAAGATTCCATCGAATAACAAATAAACTAAAGTCTTTCAATTAAGTGGGTTAGGTTGAAATCCCTTCAACCTCATATTTTTGTCTTTCTTCACTATTGGTGGAGAGACATTACCTATATCTTAACACAAAGCTACAAATATCTTTGATTACTATTCAAGTTGAAGAAAAGATAAGAAGAGTATTGTAAATCTCAACAAGTCACCTTTTTTCATCAAGGCAAGCCATTAGCTCCATCTTAAGAGGCCCTAACTTGTTCCATTGTTGAGGTAAAGACCTTTTTACAATACAAGTTGAAACCTCTCAAGTTGTGTGGAACTGGTCATTCTTGGTCTCCTATATATAAGTAGTAAGAGATTTCATCGACAATCATATTTCATCAATCAAACATTACTCAGTTGAAATCAAACTCAATAATTTTGATATGATAAATCAAACATTAATTTGTTTACCAAAATTATGAGTTATTCATTGTATGTTGTGGGTTAGTATCTTCATGGTGTAAATTAATATCCATATATCTTAACAAGCTCATGTTGTGAGTTGCGATTTACATGTTAGTAATTGATACCATCAAAATGTGAGTTATGGTCAACAAATCATTGGTTGACGTTGCCAAGATGTGAGTTATGGTCTACACATCATTGGTTGATGTTGTCGAGACGTGAGTTATGGTTTGCATGTCTTACATCATAGCGTTGATGGGTAGTAGTAGGTCCATGAGGTAAGTTATCATTTGTACATTGTGGAGGATTTTAGGTCCTTTGCCTAAAGACACCTTGTTGCTGACTCTGTTGGTAGAGACAAAAAATACTTGTGTGACAGGCTTGTGACCTTGTAACGACTAATTGATGGGAGAGGATCCATTTACTAGATTAAAGCATTGATGGCATTGGTTCGACATCTCATGGCATTATTTAGTCATCAACTGCCATTGAATGCACTCTATTTATTGAGACAAGTTAGTCTTTAGCAACAAACCGAGCTGATTTACCAGAGAAATTGACTATCTTTAGTAGCTTGAATGCTCAAAGTTTCCTTGATCATTTTTCCATAAGGATCCATGGGATAAAAAATGTTTTGTCAGAGAATGATGAAAAGGAAATGTTTTTATGTTTTTGCTGAAAAAAGAAGATCTTTTCAAGTATTTTCTTTCTAGCATCAAATTCTTAATGGTTAAAATTCCACTAATAAGAAGTAAGTAAGATGAGGTGTAATCTTACACAAGAAATAACAATTAATAAAATGAATTTTTAAAGTGATCTGATCTACTACTTGAAAGTTTACATCTATTTTTATCTTATATTGAATCTTTTACTGAAAATTTGAAAGTTATAGTATGAAAATATAATTTATTGTCTCTTACCTCTATACAATTATGTATTTATAAAAAAAAAAAAGGGATAATGTTGTAATTACATAATTGGATACATTTGGATCTTAGTACATTAAATCTAAACATTTAAGGAAGTTTGGTTACTTTATTATCATGTCAAAATACGATATAATTAAGTAATCTTGTAAAGATAGATGATAAGGATTGAAAATAATCTTGTGATAATATGAGACGAATATGACATCGGAGAGATAATGAGATAATTGAAATCGTCAAGAGTCACTCTTCCAAGTGTTTCTAGATAGAAGGGCTTTTACCCATACTTAGAGCCTAACCTATGTTTTTCTATTGAGAATGTAACTAGTTACTTCTTTAGAGTAGATTTCCAACGATTTGCTAAGGAAAATCTGATAGCGTCAGTTTGTTTCATCATAATATAATACAGTCATTACTAGCATACACAAAACATGGGTGGAAATCATCTTACATGTTAGTGACTAAACAAATTCAAAGACATTCATCCATTTCTCTAACTGTTTCTTATTATTAAGTCCGATCTACTGACAAACACGGAGATTCTTGATGAATAGTAATAACATGATGGGGTGCATGACTGATGCCAGAATTTTTCTGCATACTTCTTTGGAAACATAAATTTGGTTGAACTGCAGGTATACTAATGCCAGAATTTCGCTGCATAGTTCTCTGGGGACATAAATTTGGCTGAGCTTGTCTTTCTTCATGTTTCTTAGTACTTTTGAATTTAGCTAGAGAGGCTAGTTCCTGAATTGACTCTGCAATTTTTTCAGTGCAAGAAACAACATCAACTAGTAGATAAGCCATGGTAGCTACTGGTATAACTTCTAGAAGGTCAGTTTCCTTGAACAACCCGGTATTTAGCAAGGATTTTAGATTCTTGGCTGCAATTTTAGAATTTATAAGGTGTTGATTGGCAGGGGTTGGTGGAGTCATTGTTCTTATTGCCAAAGCTAATTCTTTCAAAGTATTGGCAGATTCCGAACAGAGTTGTATGCTTGCGTCCTGGATTTTGCATCGGATTTCTTGTGGTGTCTGCAAGTAATTCATGCATAAATAAAACAAATTAGACATCTTTAATGTTAAGAAATTATAAATTGATTGTGAAATCATGCCATTTCTTTATCTGTAGAATTTGAAAGAATATAATCAGGGCATTACTTGTGTTTTGTCATTGAGGCACCCATTAAGAGCTTCAATTCTATAGGCACATTGCCGGGTTAGGCTTGCAATCTTCAAGTAGTGTTTCCATGGATGTCGAAACCTAAATTTACCATGTCGAGGCTCCCATCTAGCAAAGTTTGCCTGCAAAATATGAATTATTATGTAATGTTCAGAGGTTAAGACTGGGAGAGGGCAACATTATGGATGCATGATTTTGTGTATACAATTGAGTACATAAATGATATGTCTTCAAAATTACCCAATTACATAATGACACATAATTTGTATATTTATTTGTTTATTGATATATATGACAGTGGTGGCTAGACTCACCATGGATTCTTCACTTTGTTTTGAATTAAGCACACTTTTAAATCCTTCTGAAACTTTCTTGGGTGATTCTTCATCCTCTGTCATTTTAAAGTATTCAGGTCCAAAACCTATATGCAAAAACGCAGAAATTAGCCTGAGATTTAAAATTAAAGAGGCTCTATAACTCTTTCATGATATTACCTTCTAAGAAGATGGCAAGTTTCTCGATGTTGTTAGCAACCAAATTGTGAAGATCATCTCCTGCCCAAACAGGGAAAATGAAAATGCATACGGCCACGGCCGTGAAGCCACCGATTAAGATGGTAGAAATCCTCTGATGAGCCATCTCCAGCAGCTCCTCATCGCGGTAACCAGAAACCGTTATCATGCAGAATGTCAAGATAAAAATTAGGAGCCCATAATCATATCTCGCCTTCATTCGAGGAAAGAATCTTAGAAATGTCACTGCCGCAGCTGCATCACAACCAGTTTCACCAGATCCATCACTAAATTAATTTTTCTTTTAACAATAAATGTAAAAAGCTGCAGACTTGCTTGAGGATTTATTTACCTATGAGGAAGACAAAAAGCGCAAGGAGTATGGGTTCACCCTTGTTTCCGGAGAGGCTTGCTAAACGGTGAGCACCAAATCCTAAAGCTCCAGCCATGAAAGTTGCCAAGCCTCTATTTAAACCTCTACCAAGTGTGGCTCCTGCAACATATATAACAACAATCGATCAAACTCGCCCATAAAAGAAACAAAAGTGAAGAGCTACAAGTATATTTGCAATAAAGCCGAAAACTAACCAACAGAGAATTCGAAGACAACAACAACAGTCAAAATAGCCCACACTGTAGAATCCCCGAAACCGGAATAGAGAGGTTCAAAGTAATAGAACAAAGACACCAATGTGATGGCGAGCCCCACTTTTAGAGAATGAGTAATCCTTCTGGGATCATCTTGTCCTAATTTTCTTATTTTCCCTGGAAAAGCACTTAGCCGCTGCAAACACCGGCTCATTATTCCTTCCTTCTTACCACTCGAGGATACCATTTCTGTAACTTCAGACAGACAAAGAGGGTTCAGGTCATGGACTGACCTTGGCTTTGGGTTCCTTTAATAAAGAGAAATGTCACGCGTATATGTGACAGAAAAACAGTCCCAGCAAGTACGGATCTGAATAAGTTGTAACACTTTTCTAGGTAAAACACGTCTTGTTTGTCTTGTCTGTCTTGTTTTTTACGTGTAGTGTAGAGCAAGTGCATCCATCCGAGAAGGAAATTTCACTCGATCATCATTTCATCGGTTTTATGGTTGTATTAGTCACTCGATCATCATTACGGATCTGAATCAAGACATTTCTGATTGTATTAGTCGTGTTATGTGGTTTTATGGTTGTGATATGAATTAATTGGTAATTATTTTTTTAATAAATGAATGCGCAATTATTGTTGTTTAAGAATGATTATGATAATTGATATCATTTTTATTTCATTTTTCAATTGTTTAAATATTCCTATAACTACTTTACAGCTGTCCAGTACCACGCCGGAATCAACTAATGGCCAAAAAGCAATGCCCACCCAACGTTTAATTCATTTTTAAACTGTCAACCATTAAGTTTTAGAATTTATTGGTATTAGGTATTAAAACATTATTTAATAATTTTATTTAAAAAAATAAAAATTTATCCTCTTTTCCTCTCATAGTTTCACAAATTAACAATTTTTCCTAACTTAGTTTTAAGAAATTATTTTTTTACCTCACTATCTAGGGTTTTCATATTTTAAGATTCACAACCATCTTCTTAAAGTTTAAAACATTGTCTTTACACTCTAAAAAATGTATTTTTTTTATTTATTATTATTCTTTCCAGCAATTCACTCTAGCACATGTCAACCCCACCACTGACACCCTCTCTTTCTCTTGAGAAATCACCCAAAATCTAATTAAAATAATAGAACGACATTGCATAGATTTGTGCGTTAGTCAACACATAGATTGACCTGATGACGTTGCATAGATCCATGCATCAGTTGGCACACAGATACATTGCATAAATCTATGTGACATCGTCTAACTATTTTTGTTGGATTTTTGGTGGTTCACATAGGAAAATCATCGAGGAGGGAGAGAGAGTGTCGGTGGTGGTGTTGACGATACACTGAAAGAACTGTTACTAGAAAGAGAGAATATATTTTTTGGGGAGTATAAGTGTAACTTTTTAAATTTTGAGGAGGCGGTTGTTGATCCTAAAATATGAAAACTCTAAATGGTGCGGTTGAAAAAGTAATTGTTTAAAACCAAGTTAGGAAAAATTGTTAGTTTTCAAAACTAAAGTATAAAAAGAGGATACATTTTTCTTTCTATAAATAAAATCATTAAATAACATTTTTATTCTCGATATTAATAACAAAATTTAGCATTCGCATAAATATTTAGATTTTCAAAATTTAATGCATAAAATTTTGAGAATGAACCAACGTTGGGCAGGAAAAAGTCTTTTTGGCCTAATCTAATTAAAAAAAAAAAGTTGGTAGAATTACAAACAGCTATAAAATTAAAAATGTTGTGTAGAAGATATGAACCCTAAAACACCTGTTGATGGTGACACTTACCTATATGCATTAACGATTACGCGGCTGTCAAGTTGTAAATGAAAATGAGCATCTATATTTAAATGTGCTCTGCTTAACAACTGTAACATAATCTTACTTTCCTTGATTAAATTAGGCTAAAGCACTATTCCAGCCTAAAGTTTATTGTACTTTTAAGTGAGTATTAATTAATTATTAAAAATTCAAATATTTAGTTATAAACTATTAAAATTAACAGAATCAATTAAGTTCTAATGATAAAATTATCATTTTATTTGTAATATATTAAAAATAATAAAATATTATCTATTTCTCCTCTAAGGTTTAAAAAATTAATAATTTTTCTTTAGAATTAAACTTTAAAATATTATATTTCTCTTACTAGAGTTTCTTTCTTTTCTCTTTCCCTTTTGTGGCATTGTTATCAAAAAAGGGAGAAAGTGAGAGGGAGAGAGGGAGAGAGTGATGTACTTTGTGTCTGATAAAGATGATGTTTTTGTCTAAAGATGCGTCAGAAATGAGAGGGAGAGAGTGAAGCCAATTGGTGATGGTGTCGGAAAAGGGAGATAAAAAAAAAAAAAACCCTAAGGGGAGAAATATAACATTTCAAAATTTAATTCTTAAAAAAATTGTTAATTCTTTAAACATAGGGGGAAAATAGATAATGTTAACTAATTTATTAATTTTAACGTCTCCCAAGTGGTTGTTTGAGTTTTCAATAGTTAATATACATCAATATGAGAATACAATAAACTTTGGGTGGGAACAAGTCCTTTGGCTATTAAATTAATTCCGTTTTTGATTGCACCTTGTTAGTTACCATCAAATTTCCCAAGGGAGAAGAGCGACAAAAAAACATTACTATATGTACATATTTTAACTATATAAATAAATATATATTTATAGATGTTAATACATGATTAGATGTTATTTTATCTTTAATTCAAAATCATTAAATCATATGATGATATATATCAAACATATATTTATTTATGTATTCAAAATACGTACATATAGTTTTATTTGAGCAACTAAACATTAATAGTTTTTTGTAAGACATTCTTCTAGAGGAGATTAATGAGCTACTTTCAAGTTTTCTATCTTGGTTTTGGCAATAGAGGAAGGACTTCCAAATTTAGAATTCGAAAGAGAAAATAATAGTTTTTAATCAAGGTTTGGTTTAAAAACATTTTTCACCGCTAGATATAAAAATAACGTTTTTCTATCTAAAATTAAAATTTATTAAAAATAAAGTAATAATATAAAGATAAAATAATAATTTTATTATTGCTAATTTTGAAAGATATTTAAAAAAACTATTAACTTTCTATCAGAATGAAACATTTTATACATGACAATTTAACTCTTAAAATGTTTAAAAACTTATAAATCAATCTCTGAATTATTTTCATACCTTCATATATTTTAAAACTACAATATGATTATAATAATTATAATATAACATTTATATTGATAATTTATTATATTCTGTTTAATTTTTAATAGTATAACTATCATTTTTAAAACTATTGAAAAACAAATTAATATTTCAAAATTTTTTAAAAGTCACTTAAACTTTTTTTGAATTTTCAATAATCCCTTAAAACTTAGAAAAAGACTTCAAAATTATAATTTGAAGTCAAGTTAAGAATAATCCCTTAAGAGTGAGACCATTCACAAGCACATTCAAGTTTCTACCCAATATTGAATTTAAAAAAAAATTAAGTTTTAAGGTTGGAACATCCATTCAAGAAGTTGAAGACATGTTCCATAATATGTCAAGTTAAGAATATGTTGTTCAAGCAAGTCATTCACCTCTTTAGACATTTTTAAGAAAATATGAAATCTAAGGCAAAATGCCTATTCCAAGTTTGGAACATCTACCCCTCAAGCAATCCTTAAGCTATTTCACAAAGGATGGGATTGTTTCATGAAGTTGTTACATATTCTAGACAAACCTGAGATTGTTTCAAGTCAGAGGATTACATGTACTCATGTGCTACAACCATTTATATGAAATCTTTTTAGTGGGTTTGTTCAGTGGATACGTCTACAACGTATACTCATATGCTACACTAAGCTGTTAATGAACAACTTTGATACATGAGATCTGTCACCACTTTTTGATATGATAATTCATCATTATAACAGTTATCATTGTATTACTTGTGTCAGTCAAGGTAATATCAAAACTACGAATGTTTAAAGAATAACCACCTAATGTATCAGTTGACATGCATTGAACACTCATACAATTCAACTATTCTAAAGACGTTTATAAAAATTATGCAAACAATGTAAGATAAAGACTGTCTTTTTTATTAACTCAAAATATGCTTACATCAAGAAAAACATTGGTGACGATCAGCTTTAGGATACTATCCCAATTAAAAGCTTGATTTGAATTTGTCTAGTATTGACTTAACGAAGAGCCTAAATAGACATAGACTATGTTGGATGAAGTCAATTTTTGGATATGGCATCTTTCTTGGTGAGAATTGTATCACATGGAGAATTAGAAAAAGAAAATGTGGTAGCAAGATCTAATGTTGAAGTAGTTCTAAGCGATGATTGAAAAAGTTTGTGAACTTTTTTGGTTGAAGATTATTTTGGAAGACTTGAAGATTAAATGAGATGACCTAATAAGACCTATTATGACAAAAACATTGTAATCAATACCAATACAATATTACTAAACAAGACACATGGAAGTATACAGACATTTCACTAAAGAAAAGTTGAAAAGTCGATTAATGAGCATATTTTATGTCTCAACAAGATGTCAAGTTCCAAATGTGCTTACAAAGGGATTAAGAAACACTGTATTTTATATAACTATATCTAGATTGGAAACAAAAATTATTTATTCAATAGCTTGAGGAAGAGTGTGAAAATGAAGAAAGAATCAATTGTAATATATTAGGATTTATTTATTTCCATGTAGTTATTAATTGACCCTAAACAAAGGGAATGCAAAATCATGTTTTTGACATATCCCCTCCTGAATGAGGAGGGGATTCCCCGATAAAGACAGAGAATGGATGGTTAAAATCTTTACAATTGGAGACGAGACAGTGACGTAGATGAATATATCTTTGACCTAACCTTTTCTAGGCTCGTCCTCATTGTACATATTCCCTAAAACCCCTTATATATTAATTTATCTTTAAAAGTTTTGAATTATTACAAATATATAAAGACACTTAATAAATATTTTATTATTTTTCTAATAAGGATGAGAGGGAAAAATGTAAGAAATTTTCTCGAGGAGATTGGGAGGGAAAGGGAAAAGAAACTTTCCCCATAGGCATGGGAATGATAGAGCGAGGATGGCAAAAGTTTTCCTCTGTAGAGATGAGGATGGGGATTAAGGTATTTATCTCCTACTCGCCCCCATTGCTTTCTCTACTTATATCTTCTTACAATTGCTTTCACTTGACAAGGGTGAAAATAACAAATGAATTTGTGTGAAAAATTTGAAAAAATAAGGTTTGTTCCAATATTGATTCTATAAATTGTTAGCACAAATGAATGTTTAAAATAAAATCTTTTTTACCACAAAATAGAAAATATATTTTATGAAGCTATCACCAAAAAATATATTAAAGACAATTTGAGTCCAAACGTCCTCTTTTGAAATGTCGAATCTTTTTATTATAGTAGTGGCTGCAATCTTATATAGTAGAGCTTAAGACTTGGTGAAAGATGGCAGTTTGCTATTGATTTGTTGCCATTGGCTACAACTGCCCTCAGGTTTGTTGTCCCTATTGTTATGGTTGCGTGAATTGGTACCAATAGGGTTTCATCTTAGAAGAAACCTAAATTGTAAGGCTCTATTTTTAGGTTTTCAAACTTGTAGATGACTATAGGGTTTTGATATATGCATCCATAGTTGTAGGGTATGGGGAGAATCAGACGCTTAAAGTCCTTCTACAGTTTCCCAGTATGTAACAGTCAAAGAGTAATAAGGTCATCTAATACTATTTAGTTTACTTCATTGGACATCTTAACGACAGGGAGGCATTTCATACTTTCTAATAATCGTTGTACCACTTGTTCTTTTTAGTCTCTTAAGGGTAGATGATATTAATCCTTTTAAACTGGGAAATAAAAACATAAAAATGTTAAACATTAGAAAATATCTACCCAATCCTACCCAATAGACAGTTAAGGCCTACTTTAACCCTCACCCTCAAAGTACCCTTAAAGCCATATGTCCCATCAATATTTTACTCAGCAATTAAACAAAAAATCATTTTGATGTTCCATGGCCCTCTTTTCAGGTTAAAATGAGTTTATCCACGCTTTTAGGGTTTACTTTATATATAGTTTAGATATAGTTTTTGTGTGTTTGAAAATAAGGGTATAACAATATTATGAAAATGTATTTGCTGAAATAAGGGGAAATATTTATAGACATTAATTTTTTGTAGCAATCCAAAAAATCATTGAAAGTTATTTTAAGAGTTTTCTAAAATATGTTTAATATTTAAAAATTTTGAATTGTATTTAAGTTTTTTAAAATCATTTAATATTTGAGGAATTTAATCAAAAGAACTTGAACTTAATCTAGCTTGATATATGAATGATGTACGTCGGATATTATAGTAAAAAATCGTCAAAAGGCTATTTGAAAAATTAACAAAGACTTCCATAACTCTAATTAGTAGCTTTTTTTTACTTTTTTGGTAAGTAATTGTATATATTAGCAAAAAGAAAAAAAAAAGTTTAAAGGAAAAGATCTAAAAACAATCTAGACTCCTCCCTCCCAATGATAAGTATAGTTCATATTCTAAATAAGGTTAGAAAGACTAACACAACAAAAAAGCCAACCAAACAACATCGTCTCCTTTTGAAGATTTATCATAGTTTCTATTATGATAGAGTTCAAGAGAAGACAAAAATATCTATTCTCTAACTTTACAAGATGAAAGAGCATACCCAACCATCAGCAAAACGAAAACAAGAGATACTTGTTTTTCTATCAACTCTAATTACTAGCTTGTTCTTAATTTAAACAAACAAAAAATTATACTTTATCAAGAAAATTTTAATTATTCCACGAATGTTATATCTTCATGTTTTTCTATGGTCATTGTGGCAATTGATTGACTCGTGCCTTCTTTAGACGAACACGGTTGTTTTGGTGATACCTTTGCATCTTCACACTTGAAATGTGCCAGGGAGGCTAATTCATGGACAACTTCTGAAATGTTCTCAATTAATTGAACCACTGAAGAGTTTTTTTACGTGTAGTGTAGAGCATGAGCATCCATCCGAGAAGAAAATTTCACTCGATCCTTCGCGGAGATATGACATATTAAAACTAGCAAAGGGAATTTATATCCCTATTCTAAATTGTTTAGTTTCTTAAGTTAAATTTATTATATAATTAAATAATTTTAAATTAAAAAATAATAATATCTAATTATATAAAAATATATTATTGTTTTTACTAAATTTATGCATATTATTTATATATATAATGTAATTTATAATATATTATCATTTAAATGCAAATTAATATAAAAGGAAAACACCTCCGTTACAACATGAATCAAGACATTTCTAATTGAACTAGTCGTGTTATGTGGTTTTATGGTTGTAATATGAATTAATTGGTAATTATTTTTTTTAATAAATGAATGCGCAATTATTATTGTTTAAGAATGATTATGATAATTGATATCATTTTTATTTTATTTTTCAGTTGCTTAAATATTCCTATAACTACTTTACAACTGTCTAGTACCACGCCGAAATCAACTAATGGCCAAAAAGCAATGCCCACCCAACGTTTAATTCATTTTTAACCTTTCACCTATTAAGTTTTAAAAATTATTAGTATATTAGTATTAGGTATAAAAATATTATTTAATAATTTTATTTAAAGGGATAAAAATTTATTCTCGTTTCCTTTCTTAATTTTAAAAATTAATAATTTTTTCTAACTTAGTTTTAAAAAATTATTTTTTTACCTCACTATCCAGGGTTTTATATTTTATGATTTACAACCGTCTTCTTAAAGTTCAAAACATTGTATGTATACTCTAAAAAATGTTTTCTCTTTTTTTGACTACTATTCTTTCCAGTGATTCACTCTGGCACATGTTAACCCCACCATTGGCACCCTCTTTTCCTCTCGAAAAATCATCCAAAATCTAATTGAAATGATAGAATGATATTGCATAGATTTGTGCGTTAGCCAACACATGATTGACCTGATGACGTTGCATATATCCATGCATCAGTTGGCACACAGATACATTGCATAGATTTATGCGATATTGTTTGACTATTTTCACTGGATTTTGGTGGTTTGCATAGGAAAATCATTGAGGAGGGAAAGAGAGTGTTGATGGTGGTGTTGACGATACACCAAAAGAACTGTTGCTAGAAAGAGAGAATATATTTTTGGGGGGATATGAGTGTAATTTTTTGAATTTTAAAGAGGCAATTGTTAACCCTAAAATATGAAAATCCAAAATAGTGAGGTTGAAAAAATAACTTTTTAAAACCAAGTTAAGAAAAATTATTAGTTTTTAAAACTGAAATGGAAAAAGAGGATAAATTTTTCTTTCTATAAATAAAATCATTAAATAAAATTTTTACTCTCGACATTAATAACAAAATTTAACATTTATATAAATATTTAAATTTTTTAAATTTAATGCATAAAATTTTGAGAATGAACCAACGTTGGGCGGGAATAAGTCTTTTTGGCCTAATCTAATTGGGGAAAAAAAAAAAGTTGGTAGAATTTCAAACAGCTTTAAAATTAAAAATGTTGTGTAGAAGATGTGAACCTTAAAACACCTGTTGATGGTGACACTTAGCAATATGCATTAACGATTACGCGGCTTTCATCAAGTCGTAAATGAAAATGAGCATCAATATTTAAATGTGCTCTGCTTAACAACTGTAACATAATCTTACTTTCCTTGATTGAATTAGGCTAAAACACTATTCCAGCCTAAGGTTTACTGTAGTTTTAAGTGAGTATCTATTAATTATTAAAAATTCAAATATTTACTTATAAATCATTAAAATTAATAGAATCAATTAAATTCTAAAGATAAAATCATTATTTTATTTGTAATATATTAAAAATAATAAAATATTATCTATTTTTTCTCTAAGGTTTAAAAAATTAATAATTTCTCTTTAGAATTAAACTTTAAAATATTATATTTCTTCTCATAGAGTTTATTTATTTTCTCTCTCTCTTTTCTGGCATTGTTACCAAAAAAGGGAGAGAGTGAGAGGGAGAGAATGATGTACTTTGTGTCTGATAAAGATAATGTTTTTGTCTAAAGATGCATTAGAAATGAGAGGGAGAGAGTGAAGCCAATTGGTAATGGTGTCGGAAAAGGGAGGTAAAAAAAAAAAAAACCCTAAGGGGAGAAATGTAACATTTTAAAGTTTAATTTTGAAGGAAATTATTAGTTCTTTAAACATAGAGAGAAAATAGATAATGTTAACTAGTCTGTTAATTTTAATATCTCCCAGGTGGTTGTTTGAGTTTTCAATAGTTAATATATATGAATATGAGAATGCAATAAACTTTGGGTGGGAACAAGTCCTTTGGCGATTAAATTAAATTCTTTTTTCGACTGCACCTTGTTAGTTACCATCAAATTTCCTAAGGGAGAAGAGCAACAAAAAACAATACTATTTGTATATATATTTATGCGTATCATTATATGATTAGATGTTATTTTATCTTTAATTCAAAATTACTAAATCATATGATGATATATATCAAATATATATTTATTTATGTATTTAAAATAGATACGCATAATTTTATTTGAGCAACTAAACATTAATCGGTTTTTGCAAGACATTATATATAAATAGTATTTTTTATATAAAATTAAAATTTATTAAAAATAAACTAATAATATAAAAATAAAATTATTATTTTATTATTACTAATTTTCAAAAATATTTAAAAAAATCAACTTTCTTTCATATTGAAACATTTTATACATAACAATTTAACTCTTAAACTGTTTAAAAACTCACAAATCAATTTCTAAATTATTTTCAAACCTTCATATATTTTGAAACTACAATATGATTATAATAATTATAATATAACATTTATACCGATAATTTATTGTTTTTTGTTTGATTTTTAAGGGCATGACTATCATTTTTTTAAACTATTGAAAGACAAATAATATTTCAAAATTTTGTAAAAGTCATTTGAAGTTTTTTTGAATTTTCAATAACCCCTTAAAACTTACAAATAAGAAAAGAGGAAGAAATGTAAGGAGTGAAAGAAAATGGAATATAAGAGTTCTAATATAATTTAAATATTTAAAAAATTATCATTCTTTTTTTGTTAATTTAGAGTTCTATGATAATTTTAAAAAATGAAATATTAGATAAAATAGTAATTTTATTTTTATAAAATAATAATTTTATTTTTTAATACTATTGTCTTATTAACCAAGTTTAATTTTAGGTGAGAATTTGTTATTTATCTCAAGTATGATGGAAAATTGTTTTAAGACTAAACCTTGGTGGGAAATGTAAGTGGCTCAATTCGTTAATTACACAAAGGCATCATTGCCCACTGAACGTAAGTTTGCTGAATCGTTGCAACTGAAATTATTTTTTAGAGGAAAAGACCCAAAAACCAGATATATTGATAATTTTATTTTATAAAAAACAACATATAAGAGAAATGAATTAATAACATGAATAGAAGATTATTGGTTTGGTATGTTAGTTTTGGTGTATTGGTCAACATTAAAAAAATTTGTACTGTACTAATTTTTGTTATAATGCTGTCTCTTATGAAATTGCACTGCGCAGGAGTGACGGGTCTCAATTATGTGCGCTTGGATTTGGGATTAGTTCATAAGGAAGTAGCACGTGGACAACTATGCATTTCCTTTATTAAATATTTTAACATAATATTAAGGCCAAATGACTATTTCCCACCCAAGGTTTGATGTAAGCTTTGTTTTTTATCTGTTAATTAACAAAAATTTAAATATCTATCTATTTGTTAAATTTCATTATTACTATAAGAAATAAAATTGTTATTTAATAAAAATTTTTGAAAAAAATTATAAATTCATCACATTTCTAGCTAAGTTTAAAAACTAACAATTTCTCTCATCTAAAATTTGAAAAATCAATATTTTTTCTTAGGGTTTTTTTCTTTCTTCTCCAACGATGATTGGTTGTCATCGATCGTTAGTCATTCTCTCCCTCAATGTGATCTCAGTCATTGATTGAGATCTCTTTGTCTTGCAACAAAAGACCGAGATATTGGTCTCATCGTATGTTAGTCAGTAAGGGAGAGGGTGGCTGATGATAGTAAAAAATGGAGTGTGGCTGAGAGAGAAGCCAAGAGAGAGGGAAAACACTGTTGTCTCTTATCATTAGTAGCATGCTAGAAAAACCTTTATCCATATTATCCATTACTAATCCCAATAGCAGCATGTTTGAGTGGGAAAAAATTTGTTAAATTTTTAAACTCAAGGGAGAAATGTGATAAATTTTTAGTTTTTAAAATTTTTTTAATAAATAACAATTTTGCCTTTGACATTAATAATGAAATTTAACAGATAAGTGAGTTTTTAGATTTTCAATAGTTAACGAGGTGAAAAATGGGGCTTATGCTGAACCTTGGGTGGTACATAGTCATTTGGTCTAATATTAAATAATAAATTTAGTTAAGTAATTATATACGACAGAAACAAATATAAACGGAATTTTGTAATTTTGAATATATTAAGATTATAGATGATCATGTTCAATATAGTCTTACACTGTACATTGCAATATTTATGTACATGGATTAGTCCTATCCAATCTAGCACGATCCTATCAAATTTAAACAGGATTGGGACAAATATAATTTAGTTGTTATTGAATGGTTTTTTATAATTGAAGTAAATGAAGAAATTACAACAATAAAAATAAATTACACCTAATAAAATCAAAATATAAATGAATGATATGTATATTAATACTCGTTTTATATATATATATATATATATATATATATATATATATATATATATATATATATATATATATATATATATAATTTTAGTATATAAATAATGTATTATTATATAATTAAATGTTATTTTATTTTTAATTTAAAATTATTTAATTATATGATAATACATTATCTATATACTCAAATTATGTATAAAAATTATGTACGTATATTTCTATCACAAACGAAAATGTAAACTCAAAATAATCAAACGAAAACAGTATAGATTTTTTGAGAAATCCTTGGGACATATGTAGCTGGTTTGACAAAAGCACGAGTTTTATTTTTCCTTGGTTTGGACTCACAAATTAGTTTTGAAAATATAATTTCCAAATATGTTTAAGACATGTAGGGTAGGGATCACAAAATATTCAAATCAAACACATGATTTTTCATATAAAAAGGTGAAAAATAGGCAAATAATAAGCATGTGAGATGTGATTTGAGAGCTTCAAAATGTCGTATTTCATGCTGGAATATATTACATGTTATGCAAATAAATCCTAGTTGTTTCTAACGAACTTAAAACAAAGAAAACAGAAAAGCCATTTCCCTTGTTTTGCTAAACATTCGTCCTAGAGAAAAGATCCGCCTAATACATGCAATTTGGAGTGAAACTTAAGTGAAATTAACTTCTAGGGATTACAGAGTTATTTTCAGGAATTAGGGAATTAATATAGGGTTGGGACACTTAAAAAGATAAAGAAGAAAAAAGCTGTTTCATGAAATAAAACTAGGCCAAAGGACTTAATCTCACCCAAAGTATATTGTTTTCCTAAGTTTTCACCTTTTATTTTTAAAAATCTTAAACATCTACCTATGACAGTTAAAATTAATGATTTTAGGAGCAAAATCATCATTTTATCTCTAATATTTAAAATAAACTAAAATTTAATCTCCTTCCCCTTTCTAAACTTTAAAAACTAAAAGTTTTCCTCTAAATCGAATTTTAAAAAATGACATTTTCCTCTTAGGGTTTAGTTTCCAGATCTTTGGTGTCAAATCTTGCGTCATTGCCAGCGACGAATATCTCTCAACACCTTTTCTCACTCCAACGACCAAGTTTCTCTCATTTGGGAGCTTGGACGATGTCGATTGATGTCGAAAAAAACTTTGAATTTTGTCAAGAAGATGAAGAAGAGATTTGACGAAGATAAGAAAGAGGAAACATCATCTTTCTGTTGGGTTTAGAATTACTGGTCAGAGGGAGAGATGGTAAGGGAGTGAACGCCGAAGGAAGAGAACGGAGATGCTATCGGATAATGAAAAAAACCCTAAGAGAAAATTATTAGTTTTCAAAACTTGGTTAAGGGGAAGATTATTTTTTTTTTTAAGGGTTTAGGGGGTGCAAAGAGATAAAATTTTAAATAATTAGAGTTTTGTTAACTTTCACTACATATAAGTGGGTGTTTAAAATTTTTAAATATAAGATGTAAAAATTTGCAAAAATAACATGCTTGGGGTGGGAATAAGTCCTTTGGCCAATAAAATTATAAGAATGCATGTGACTCAAAAGTAGACTTTGTAATGATGAGTCACTATGGAAGATCATTGTGCCTTGCCAATTGATCACTGATAAAAGATGACATGCTTGCCAAGTTGTACTCAAACATCAATTCAAAGGTCAACACTATGAAAATAAGGAATTTTTTTTTCTTCTTATTTTGTGCTTTCAATGAAGAAAACTTGAAAAAATATGCAATTTTAAGCCTAAATAAAATTCGCGAGATTTTAAAGTTCAGAATTTTTTTTTAAAGAATTTAGACTTGGGCTTTGAACTACTTATTAATAATAAGATATCATTAGAGTGTCTCCAAGTGGGCTTAATTCAAAGAAACACTTCGGTCCAACCTTATGAAACAGCCAGGCCTGGGTCAGATGTTATCCAAGGGTTAAGAAAATAGACCTTTTGTGTGAGGCCTAATACACCTTGTTGGAACCCATAGTGGTTTTGAAATCATCGTGGGGGGCACCAATTGCCGAAGAACTTGATGACTTATCAATTAATACCATTAATGCAAAAATAAATGATATATTCCAAAAATTATAGCTTGTTTTGAGTCAAATTGACTTGAGCTTATTTGCCAATTTGACTCAAACAAGTTTGAAATAAAGTCAATTTGGGCAAGCTAAAGGCTAAAGGCTAAAGGCTAAAGGTTTTGCATTGTCAAACTCGAATTCGAGAGGTGTTCAACTCGTAAAGCTCACGAGCTGAGAAATGTTTGATTCAAAACAATTAAAACAATGTCATTTTAATAATTACGTATTCAAATGATATTGTTTTAGTCAATTTTTGCTTTACTACACTATCAAATTGAGTTCGGTTCGAGCTTAATTCAATACTATAGTTAAACTCAAATTCAGTTTTTCTTAAATAAAATCGAAATCAAACTAGTTAAAGAGTCTAATCCACTTTAGTTCAAAGTACTAAACGAGTAAGATTGTCAACCACACTACTTAAAAGGTTTAATTCTTGCCATGCAAATCATCTCAGAATGTCATAGTATTAATATTGAGAAACTTTAGTGGGCCTTGAATTCAAATATAGTTTATTCATTCCTTAACAGGCTTTGCTATTTACTAAGGTTCATCATGCATTTCTTGCAAGGTTGGATGTGGTGCATATAAATCTTAATAGCAGACCGTTGTCTGGAATTATTTGAACCCTTGAACGAGTTTTGGACCTTCCCTTGCTATAGCCAATTGGCAATGTTATATACATACATTTTGTAATATATAATTAAATATATAAATGATGTATTTTTATATAATTGAATATTATTTTATTTTTAATTTAAACTTATTCAAAATATGAAAAATGTATGGATATAGTTTTATTGTAGCCGAACTTTAATTATCATTCCTATTTAATGTAGTAATCCATAATATGATTTAGAACATTTGAATTAAGGAAGTGATCATTGTACCCAACTTATTCTATTAATAGACCCACTTCTTATTTAAAGAAAGCTGAAGGACTTATTCTTACCCAAAATTTATTGTGTTCCTAAATTGATATCCTTTAACTATTGAAAACTTAAATATTCACTCATGGATCGTTAAAATTAATTGAACTAGTTAAATTCTAAAGGTAAAATTGTTATTTTATATTAAAAATAATAAAATGTTATCTGTTTAACTTTTAGGTTTGAAAAATTAACAATTTTTTTTTAAAGAAAACTTTGAAATGTTATATTTTTCCCCATAGGGTTTTCTTTTTCTCCCTCCCCTTTTATCCCCCTTTTTTAGTGTCTTCTCCTCATCTTCGTATCAGACTAAGACGTTTGATGATTAAATGATATCTTTGTCTTCTTTTAGTGATAAAGACTTTGTCTTTATCATTGGAAGAAATTTGTCTTTGTCACTGGACATTGTCTTCGTCCAATGACGAAAATGAAGAGAAGGTGTAGGAAAAAGAGAACAAAAGAGGAGAGAGAGAGAATCAACCTGTGACTGTGCTGCAAAAAGGGGAGGGAAAAAAGGAAAAAAAAAACCTTACGAAGAAAATGAACATTTTAAAGTTTAATTTTTAGAGGAAATAGATAATATTAATTAGTACCGTTAATTTTAACTATTTATGAATAGATGTTTAAGCTTTTAATAATTAAGGAGTACCAATTTGGGAATGCAATAAACTTTGGATCGAAATAAGTCTTTTGGCCTTTAAAGAAAGGTAAAATTGTTTACTATGTTTATGAAAATGGGATTAGATTTAAGACAAGCAAATTTATGAGCAAAAGAATATATGTAATTACAATATATAAGCAAACAAATTTGTAGTCTTGTGCTATGTACCATTTGTATCCAATCACTATGACTCATATTTAAATTCTAACCATTGCAAAACTTCTTATTTTGCTTAATATTTAATTTTTAACCATTGTAAAAAAATTTTACAAAATTATATAATATTGACACCAACAACAATTGAACTGTGTTTTTTTAAAATTCATCCCATTCAACCATGGTTTAAAACAGTTTAATAACCTAAATAAGTTTAATACTTCAACTAGGATAAACTAAACTGTCATCTAGTCTCCATGGAACCAGCTTCAAGTATAAAACCATATGCTCTCAGTACCATGACAACACATGCACAAACTTTTACATTATATTAATTGAAAACAACTGCGACATTAAAATAAAAGTGTCTTATTAGCAAGCTTTGACAAGAATAAGACTAACCTTAGAACATGTTTAGACAGACAATGACACGTTACATTAACGAAGTAAGAGTGTCCCTAAGTTAACCTTCACTAGAAGAACCTCAGTGGCAAAGTTGATAGTTTTAGGGGACAGCTGCATTAGTTCTAGAAGCAACAGTTTTTATCAGCAATATGAGTGAGAATCACCTGAGTCAACAACTATATAGACAAGCTTACATCTATATATTTAGGGATATTAAATTAACTACCAAAAATGATATGTCCAAAGCAAAAAATGCCCAATTTTGAAGAAGTAAAACGAAAATACCCAAAAATTAAACTATTTAAGTGAAAATGCCCAACTTTTTTATAAAATACCAAAAATACCCTTAATGTCTTCCATATAAACCCTCCCTATTCATGCTTTCTTCACCTATTTAGATTTTCACTTTCACTCACTATCTGACACTATAGGTTTGATCGGAAGGAAAAAAGTTCATGTTTTTAAGTTTGATTTGAAGAAAATCGGTTCGTAATATTGAGGTATTTATACGATTATGAACCAAAAACTTAATTTATCTGTTTCAAATACTTACATAGGATTGTGCCATAAATGAATGTTACAAAATTTAGGGGTCATTTCAATATTAGACAACGTATGAGGGTATTATTGGATATTATACAATGCATGGTGGAGGTATATGCTATAATGTGGGCTGAAATAAAATTTGCCAATATATATATGGTGTACGTAGAATTTTTTTTTTAATTTGGGGGGTTGAATAATAGTTGCCCAAGTTAGGTGTTATGTATGAAATAAGGGGTAAATTGATATTGATATTGATATTTAACGATGTGGGGGTAATGTGATATTTTATGCTTTGAGGTAAATTAATAATAAAATTCATGTCAAATTAATTAGTGGCAATGATGAAGATGTCAAGGGTCTTATTAATATTTCTAAATACTTCAAGGGATTTATTACAATTTTTTGTTACATATACCCTTATAGAAGCACAAGGAGAAGAAGAAAGTAGTGGCAATGATAATGGTGAATTCAAACAAGAATCTGATGGGGAAGATTTTAAAGATTTTCGTAATAATGCATTGTCTACTACTGAAGAATGGGTTCATGGAGACAAAGAGAGGGTTCCAGAGTAAGGTAACTTTGATAGGGCCGAGATGGTTGATATTCCTCTTGATAAGTCAGACTTCAAGGAGATGTCACTTGTTAGCTTGCAAATCCTCTTTAGAGTGGTGACAATTATGTTAGACCATTTGTCGATAATGTCATCATTGATCCATCTAAGTGGCTACCTGATTTTCCTACATAACTTTTAACATCAATATCAAGTTGTCCAAGATCGGTGCAAGAGAGGAATTCTGTAAAAATTAGTGACATATTTATTCATAAAAAATAGTTGAAAGATGTAATGACTCAATTTGTACTAGAGAATGAATTCCAATACAAAGTGTTCAAGTCAAACATAGGAAGATGAAAGGTTATGTGCATTGATTTATAATGCCCGCAACATGCAAAGGCAAAAAGAGTAAAACCCAATGACTTATTTAAAATTCGTTCTATAAATCCCACACACACATGTCCAAGAGATCAAATAAAGCCATAAAATAGGCAAACTAGGGCTTAAGCTTTAGGCCAATTAATAAAATCAAAATTCGCGTTGGTTGATCATATTTATTGGCCTAAAAAGATCATTTTCGACATTGTCAACAAGTATAAAATTGATATGTCATATTCACAGGCTTGTTGGGTAAGAAATTAGATATTACAAGCATTAAAGGGCACACCAGAAAAATCATTTATGCTCTTACTATATTATTGTTATAATTTAAAGCATGCTAATATAGGTACTGTGACACATATATAAACAGACAAGTAGCAATGCTATCAATACTTTTTCATGACATTGGGTTGTTGCATCCATGCATTCCAATGACATATTCAACTGCTTATTTGCATTGATGTTACTTTTTTAAAGGTTTGATATTTGGGACATTTAGTTCTTGTTATTGTATTGGATGGTAATAATTAGATCTTCCCAATAACTTTATGCATAAAAGGAAAGGAAGATCATCTAACTTGGTCTTGGTCTTTGACAAAGCTTAAAGATTATATCGATAAAGTACCAGAGTTGGCAATAATTTTATATCAACATCACACCATCTACTCTGTAATGGTTAAGGTTTTTCTAGATGTATTCCATGGATATTGTTGTTATCACCTTCTTTATAACATGTGGTCAACGTGCAGGTATAACTCAAAAGTCATGTGTTTATATTGGAAAGTAATGAAGGCTTATACAGAGACAGATTTTAAGGTCATGATAAGAGCACTTGATGAGATGCCCCCTAAAATAAGAGATAACCTACATGAGGTAGGGTATCATTGATAAAGCATGACACATTTTCTAGGCCACAGGTATAACATAATGATAGCCAATATCGTAAAGTCATTCAATGAACTTATCAGACACGAACAATGTTTGCCTATCACGATAATGGCTGAGTTCATTTGGGACACCTTGTAGAGATAGTTTTTCCAGAGGAGAAATCATATAAGTGTGTATAGTTTTAATACTAATTATTTAATTGACCACGCTTATTCACACTTACAATTATTTACTAATGGTAATATTGCAGATGATTACACCCATCAGGTTACACTATGGATAAAAGAAAAGCTTGCCTACCATGTGTTAGAGTCTTTGAACTTAGAGGTGTGTCCTATTACAAATGTTTAGTACCAATTTATAGGTTGTGGCTAATACACCAACCTAGTGGACTTTAATAAGTAGACATATACATGCAAAAAGTTTTAACTTTCACAGATTCCATGCAAGTGTGTTATAACTACTACAAGATATATGAGGCTCACTTATGTCTATCCATGGGTTCATTGTTACTACAACACCGAATTTTTTTGCACAGTGTGTGCAAAAGCTATCAATCTACTTAGGGATCAATCAAATTAGTTACATACCAATGATGTTAAAGTTATCCTATTACCCTTTATTGATTTTTGTCAATTAAGTCATCCTTCAAATAGGGATAGATGTCCTTCACAAATGAGGTGATTATATTGGAGACATACACGAACAAACTACAAGAGCCTTAAACTAGTGTCAAGCTTTATACCATCAGGGACATTAAAAAGAGATAATGACGAGAGATCTTCAAAGTCTCAACCTTCCATTTAGTATTATCTATGTTAAACTTGTTAATCTACTTGTTGAAATGAGTTGTAATACGTGAAATCTTATGTTAGTATTATTTATTTTTCATACATCCTTTAATTTCTATTTAGTAGTTATTATGTTTCATTCATAAATAAAACTATGCATACCCATTTTAAGTACATAAATAGGTACACACTTATATGTGTTATTAGTGATTAGATAATTTTGAATTAAGAATAAAATAATATCTAATCACGTGATGACACATATAAGTAGGTATTAATTTATGTACTCAAAATGAGTGCACATAGTATTACTTTTCATACACTAATTAATTTTTGATTCATGCTTATTATGTAAATTGTTATTAGTAACACCATAACATAAATACTTTCAAAAATATATAAAACATGAAATCATATGCATAACCAATAAATATCATAAATATACATATACATAACAAACATACAAAGATATGTCCACACTTACATACTTTATTCAATGCAATGGAAATATAACTGTGTGGCCAAACGCTTACGTATGGATTTGAAGGACTCATGGGGGAAATCCAAAATCTGACTAAACGCTATACACTCGATGAATCATAACATAAATATATTGTAATTGTTGGAGCTTGGGGCTTGTTGGGGGACATTATCCTCTCGACATAACACTAAATCATCATATCATGGTGCCTTTTTTGCGGTGGACAAAAAATTTGTCAACTTTGGTAATAGTGATATATTCTGGTATACGGTCTCATTTTATGCATAAGTCCATCTAAGGCGTTTGTATAACTCTTTTGCATGTTGTATACTGTGAGTGTCCACTCTTACAAATCTAGGATGCTTATAGCCCAGTGTACACTATCGAAGTTTATGGTTATGAAAACCTACCAACATTGAAGGATTACAATGAAGAAACATTAAGTATATAAATAAATGTTGATAACCTACACAAATATATAGTATCCATCGACCCCTATGGTTTATAATATAAACTAAATGCATAATCGACATCCACTATCTTAGTAAAAAGCTTGGGCCACTTGTAATGACCTGATGAGCTGTCGTGCCACCTATAATACTCCATTTAGATGTGCCTTACAAAAAAGGTGTGGGCAATTGTTTAATTTTGTCCAAGATATCCATTTGATCATGTTGGCGCCAATGCAATAATGTTAAGAATGAATTTATATGCTAGTGTAAGGCGTTCATGGCACTAATAATCTGTAGTGAAACAAAATTTGAAATTTAAAAATAAAACAATCTTGAAAACCCCAAACTATGATACTCGTTATAGACATTAAATTCATGAACATACAAAAACACTTATAGGTGTTTTAGAGTTATATCTACATTGATGGTTCATTTAAACTTCAAGTGGCTTAAGATAGTACATTATCTAACCCTTGAAAGGCAACATCTTGGTATTCATAAGAAGTATGAACATGATAGAGAAATCTAGAAGAAAAGATTGTTAGGGCTTTTGATTTGAAATTCTTATGTTCACAGGAAGGAAAAAGAGAAAAGAGAGCGGTTAGGGTTTTTCATCCTAGTCTCTCTATTTTTAGACACGAACACATGCCTTTATATATACATAGGTAGAGTTTGTGCATGGCTAAAAGTCCAACCATGCATACCTCTCCACTAAGACACTTGCACAATTGGCACCACTTAAATGTACTAACTAACGTAAATCTATTTGCATGGTGTTGGCTAGCACATGCTTCACCAGGTTGCACAACCAGGTTGCACAACCAGCTTGCATAATGCATGGTCATGCACTTGGTCAAGACATGGTCAAACTAGACCCTCTAAACCTTATTGGGTAAACCCGATCCATTGGTGGTCTTTCTTTTACCTTTAAACACCAAGATTGTTAACAAATGATCCTTGCCTCTAAGTTTGAATCAACTCCTTTATCTGTGTGACTCATAAACTCTTTATCAAGCTAGCAATGTCCAGATTTGGATCGAATCTAAACATAGACTAAAATTGACCTCTAGTAAGGTATCATGACCACTTAGACAACATAGTGTCAGTAAACATTTTTTAAGCTTTTATAACATCATAGATACATGTAATTTAATTATTTCATCAACCCATATCTCTAGAGGTTAACACATAGAAGTGTGTTTATCTTAATGATTTCTCGATATAAATTGATACACATAAATGATCAACGTAGATTAGTTACAACCTATCTCACTATGGACATAGATTCAAACAATCATGGATGCCTTTCAGTATTCTCATGTAAGATATCTTTTCTTGTGCTTAGGAGTAATGAATCTTTGTATCGATCAACTATAGCCTTCATGTATCTCATAATATGACCAATCATTATCTTTATAGTTACCCCAATTATGGTGGCACATTAGATAATATCAAACCATACTGATCCTTACATGAGATTGTCTAGCAATTTCAAGTCAAAAGGTCACATGCACCCATCTAGTAGCTATTCAAATGAATATCCTCTAGTCAGACCAATCTAGTAAACACATCATAATGTGTATCCATATGTTGTACTAAACTATCTATAACACTTAGATACGTGAAAATTGTCACCATCTTTCTGTGGGATTGTTCAACATTTTGATAATCTCATCTTCATTACACGTGCTTTTGTTTATTGTAATGTCATGATTACAGACGTTTCTAGAATGGTTTCTTGATGTGTACATAAGGTTTTCACAATCAGTTGTCTGATCCCTTCTTCATAGTACTATTATCTTAAAGGCATGTTATTTGTATAATCATATAAATAAATGACATATGAATTAAAAAACAAGAAATCTTTTATTCATGATTAATGTAAAATTATAACTAGAAATGTCAAATACGATTTGCTCAGGGCACTTACCCTAACAGTTGGTAATCAACATAAATGCAACAATAGTTTTGTTCACATTAATATATAAAACATTGAAACAAAGTCACTATATAAATCCACTCTACATTGTTGGTCCATCATTGGCCGAACTTTACATTTGTGCTTTAAAACTCTTATTTAGACCTTCTTTTAATGTTATACACCCGCTCACATCAGATTTTTGAGCTTTTTGGTACCATTTTTGAAGGGCTTCTTAACATTCAAAGGACGTACAAGAACATTACGAATCACTCATCTGACCTTTGGTTTCAATAGGAATATGATGACCCGACGTGACCAATTCACATAATATGTTAAAATATTTCAATATGCTAAGTAAATAATTAATCTTAGTTAACATAATTGGTTAATCCTCTTGTGAGGTCAGTCTACCAATTGTGCCCCTTGTGATTGGTTAAAGAAGGAACACAATGTTTATAAATAAAATTGAAATGTTTTCATTAGCCAATATATATAAATATAGACATTTATTTATGTATATACCTTATCAAGATCTTCTTGTGACAGGACATGAACCATCTTGTTCCTCTAATAGACAATGTCAATCAGATTTAAATGACTCATCCTATCCTCTAGATGAGTCATCTTGTCATCTAAATGATCTTTTAGACTAGATATCTGGTCCTCCATACAAGACATTCGATCCTCTAAATGAGACATCTTATCTAATGTAAGATTACTTTATTGAGCCAATACAACATCAAAGGGGGACAAAATGGATGACTTAGGTGATATGTACTTGGCCATGGGGGGCTAAACATCGATAGGTGCCATGGCAAGAGATGCAATGTCACAAGGTGTAGATGTTCCGCCATTTGACAAAGAGGATGTTGGGGAGAAAGATTACAGACCTGACATTGCTATGTAGGCAAAGACATTGACATACTATTGTGTGGCCTCCTCATTTTTTGAAGGAACTGGTAAATTTATATCATCCTATTTATTAAAATTTATCAATAAGCATTTTTTGCAAGTTAACTACTAAAATAATTAATCAATTAAGAATTATTAACTGCATCACCGGTGAATATAATTCTCATATGACTCCATCCTGGGATTTCTCTCATTTGCCACTTGAACATGCATGGAAATGGCATAAAATTAAACAAATCTACCTATTCATGCAGTGTGTCGAGCGTCTCATATAACCAAAATTGCAATATCAATATCAATGTCAATAAAAAAATTATTTACAATGATACACTTACTTGGAAAGCAAGTAGGTATCCTATGGTACTATATTTTTCATAACTTTTTGCTTACCAGTGCATATCCTTTCAATGCACTGGCATACGGATCGGTATGTCATCTCTTATACCCGTATACTCTATGGGTAAGAATTAAATTTGTCCAAATGATCAACCAATTATAAAAACTCTTGAGATACCATTTTTCATTTATCTTGCCCTAGTAATATCATATAAAGACAATACAATAGGGTCAATTTAATGGCATCGATATTGTTATCCCCTCATGGCCTAGCTGAAAATACTTGTTCCAAACAAAATAGGTGTCCTAAATCCTGTGTTTGACACCTCGTGGAAGACATATCTCTATGTTAGTGAATTGATTAAAGTTAAGGTTGGTAATAAGAGTAAACTCAAATGGATTGAACCTCACGTCAAACCTATTAACCTAAAACACCTACCTTACTATGAAAGAGTGTAGCAACACTCCATTAAATCTTATGTCTCAGATATGCACGAAGTGCTCAAAACACGTCATCTCAAAGAACTTTAACTACCCTATCAATATGAATTTCATCTTAGACACAGGATCTTGTTGCATTCAAATAAGTTTATACAAATCTTTCCTTGCAATTGAAGTTGACCTTCTTTGGTTAGCTATCTTCAAATCTCCTCTTCCTTTAATCCAATATCCACTTCCACTTAATCATAAAAAGACACTGTCTTTTCGAATATGGTATGTCCTCGGGTCTATGGCTATAAATGGAAAATCTAGAACATGATTTATGCATGATATCAACATATTTTAATCATCAGATATGATGGGTACATTAGAAAATTTCCAAATGATGTGGTTGTCTATTGTTATATAATATTGTCCTAACCCTAAGACATCTCCTTGAGAAGCTTCTCTTAGAAGAAACATGTCAGATCAATTATAACCAATGGAAAATCATATGACCAACAATTAAAAAACATCCTTTATTTATTATATAAGAAAGGACACAGACATACTTTTAAGCCTACGATAATTGGAAAACCTTTGCTTAGTAGAATCAATTAAAATGATTTTTCTATTCTCCATTATGATAACAAAGGAAAGTTATTTTTACCTTCCCAATCAAGATATTTTCCTGATTATAAATCTAATCTTTTAGTTCACTTAGAATGTAAATAAATTCATAAAATCATATTTGAAATAACAGTCCTTTAATAACCTCTTTGAATGTAAATTTTTCTCTCAATTCCTACCTTCAATAGAGGAGGAGAGAAGAGAGAGACGCATACATTACTTTTGTTAAGCATCTTTTATAGGACATACTAAACTATATCTAATAGCTAAACTATGTATCTGGACATTCTGATTACCAAACCAAACCATGTTAAAAATTTTGTATCTTGATTCTTTCTAAGAATGTTTAATAAATTGGAGAATACTTTGATATACTTTTCATTATATGAAAAGTTACATATATACAAACAAAAACAAGTGTGAATGAGATGATATTCCTCATCAATCAAATATCATAAACTAAGAATCTAGATAAAATCAAATATTTATAAAAATCAAAACTATATCATTTACACTGAATAATTGATTTTTGGAGGAAACATGAGATACTCTTAGAACACCATTATAAACTTGATCTTGAATGTAACAAAAATTCATATCAACATGTTTCATGCAAGAGTGAAACACTAGATTGGAGTAAAGATATTTCCCACCTATATTATCACAATAGATCACAAGAGACGTAGAGATATTGATACCAAGTTTAGTGAAAAGGGAACAATCCTAACTTAACTCAACAGTAGTAGTAGCAAGAAACTTGTATTCAATCTCAGTGGAAGAACAAACAATTATGCATTGTATCTTGAAGCACCAAGAAATGGTATTGCTTCAAGATACACAATATAAGTACTAGTAAAAGTGAAAAGTAATACCTACATGTATGTCTAAGGGTTTGCCTCTTGACTATGCTTAGTTATGATCATTTGTTGTGTTTGTATAATTTTGGGGTTACACGACTATATAAGAAGGTCACACATTCGTGTATGTATTAGCAAAGGCAAAATGGACTTTTTTTGCTAAGGGCATAAGAATTTGTTAAGTTTGGGAGATATACACACCCATTAATATTGAAGCACATATCTGTGCATAGTTAATGCGTTTGAATTTTGGATAAAGAATGCTTTTACAGTAATTTTAGAAACTCTTATTAATGGGTAATGGACTAAACACCTATGTGTAAGGGGAGACATGATTATGTGAAACGTTAGTTTTGGAAAAATAAAAGAATACAAGAGGTGTTTGGCTAAACACATTTTTTTACATATTTTTCTCAAAACTCAGAGAGAGTTAGGAGAGATTTTGAGGTTAAAGGATGCAAGGAGATCCAAGGGATCATCAAAAAGCCATGCAATGACTTATAAAACATTATCAAAGGAAAGGTAAGTAGTATGACACACACACACATATTTATAAATCCTATGAGGTTGATTGATTTGATGTATACTTATGTTGTATTGACAAATTGTAACTAACAGAGTAATGTTTTGATTTAACTCTGTGGTTTTTGGGTTTTAAAGCATGTTGATTTTGTTGTAAAAGGATAGTTGATGTTGATATGTAGTGTACGATATTCTGGTTATTGTTATGGTTGGATAACAAGTTATTTGTAATGGTTGTATTAGTTAAATATTAAGTTAAGTTAGACTATGATCTTTGAATATAGAAAATTGAGATGGTAATTCATTATTTGATATGAGTTTGATTATGATACATATAAGGATAATTGGGAAATTGAATGTTAATTAGTAGACATGAATTTAGTGGCCTAAAATATGGTTTGGTGGTCCAAAAAATGTAGATTCAGGTGAAGATAAAAATATGAAAAAAATACACTATACGTTTGTGTTAGTATTCTAACACGCATATGTATAATTAGGGATGAACAATCCTTGTGTCAAGAGAAATCATGAGTGTGTTAATTTAAAAATGGATACACGCCCTTATGGTATAGGATACATGACCATGTGTGTCACCCTAGATGACATGCCTATGTTAGTTAGACGCATGGTCATGTATGTGGAATAAGTACACCTCCTACATGTAAGGTATACCCTTGTGTACATTTGGGAAAAGATGAAAGGAAACCTGTATGAAGTTAGTAATGTTTGTGTGAAGTTGTAATACTCATATATGGTTATGGAAATGACTTGTTACCTTTAGGAGAAGCAAATATGGGAAAATTGATGATAAAACCTTAATAAAGGTGAAATGAGGCAGAAAACATTTTTTTAACATGCTAGACTATGTGTTTGATGGCACGAAAAGGAATTGAGAATACCAGATTGTGTGTTTGATGACACGGATCCTGATCCTAGCGATTCAATGTCAAAAACTAGGAATAATATATTATTCTATTATGTGAAAGCACTAGGACTAGTTTATGTGACCTTGATACCTATTTGATTATTGTGCATTGATGTTGGACATCTTAACATCTGCGATACTTGTACGATATTGGGAGAAGCCAAGGGTCTTACTCCTCTTAATATGGTATCCATAGCTCAAAGCCGAACTGACAAGTGTGTTGAGTGTACTTTATGACTAGTATCTGGGATGTCTTATGCTTTCACCAAAGATTTAAGATATTGATATAAATTATTGGCATTAGTGATTTAGGATGATGTCAACATTGGAGATTAAGCATTGGACACTAAAATAACTCAGATAAACATCTGGGATGTTAAAAAAACATCCAAATTATCATAATGAGATTAGTCATGAGACAATAACAGGATTATGGTTGTTATTTATATTATGTGCCTTATGCTGAGAGGATACCTACTTTCTGAGTTTGTTTCACTCACTATATTTCTTTGTGGTTTTGCAAGTAAGATCATAGAGCAGTGAGGTGACAATAAGAGAGCTAATGGGTTAGCCCAGAGTGACACATGAGGAGGGGCATTTTAGTCATTTTACTCATTTGAATCATATTATTGTATTTTGGATTATTTTTGTATACTTATGCACTGCGGGTTTCATGGTTTAGATTTCAAGCATTTGAGTATTTAACATTTGGATTCTATGTTATTAAGGTTTTAATAAATGCACTTTTGGGGATTATAGGAGTGTTTCATTTACTAGACATATTATTTATTATTTGTTATGTATGTTGTGAGAAAGTTTAAGTTAACACATCTCTTTTGATACATATTTCAGTAAGAAATATGTATCTGGAGAGGGGTGTCATATAAAATCATCCTTATTACCTACCTAGTTAACATCAGAGAATGCATGAAGGGATATAGAGGTGTCTTGATGAATAACAAGGCTATGATCAACTATACCACAAAAATAATGTAGTAGTCTCCAATGGTTAGTGGTAGGATGATACATAAACTACTAACAACTAATTTATAACAAAGGCAATGTTAAGTCGCTTGAGCAGTAAATGTTGAATACTACCAATGTGATATTCAACGTCATTTATTATTGTCATTCTTAAGTGATAAGTAAAGGTCTAGTTAGTAGTACTTGGTGTTGTAAAAATTTTGGTAGTGATCATATTCAGACAAACAAAGAGATCATAGATGTAACATTATTGAGAGAAAAGTAGTTCATTTGGACATAAAGTAACCTCAACACCAAGGAAAAATATGAAAGGCCCATAATCCTTAAGAGGGAATTGTTAGGCAAGAAATGCAATAAAGTCTTACATTGTTTCCTCATTGTCACTTGTAATACTAATGTCATCAATGTAAACCAAGTAAATATATCATGTTACCTCCAATGATGTGGACAAACATAAATATGTCACTTGTTGACTTTACCGCACCATTTCAATCTCAATTCGTTTGTCGCTATAAGAGGGGGAAGTTTATAGTAGGTCAGAGACAAATACACCATAGAAGGAGGGAGTTCGATAAAGGGGGATTTCGATTGTTAGACTCGGAGGAGTTTGGCTAGAGGAATAGAAATCTAAAAGGAGAAAAATGTAATATTTCAAAACCTAATCCTGAGAAAAATTGTTATTTTCTAAACTGAGGGAGAAATGAGATAAAGTTTATTTTTTTAATATAGTATTGATTAAATGACGATTTTTCTCATAAAACTAATTATTAATTTTAACAATTTACAGGTGAGAGTTTGAGTTTTCAATATTTAATTGACAACAGTTTGAAAATTCAACAAACCATAGGTGAGAATAAGTCTTTTGGCTTTACAAAATTAATAATAGAATAATTCCTTTCTTTCTATACTTTCTTATTTTATCTTTATCTCGTTATAGCAAACATCAACATTTTGTCAAATGTTAATCACTGTTATCATAACCTAAATTGTGCAAGACACTGAAACAATTGGTATTGGATTGAGGTCCACCCATGATAGGTCGACCAAACCCAATTTAATATAACTGTCAAGGGCAGTTATAAGAGACAGTTGAAGAGCAGTTAGACATATATAAATTGTCCAAATTGCCTCCCTATGAAATAATAATGTTATTTTTCAGAGAATTGAACTCTTATCTCTTCTCCTACAAAACCAATGCATAAATCTTGTCTCCCAAATGAAAATCAACATGTGGGCAAATGACGTCGTGGGAATAGGCTAATGTCGATACCTTGTGTTGTATTCGAAGAAGCTTCATTGAAAATTACTTCGGGTACACAAATCTCTATTTATAGATTTCATAGAAATTGATTCTAACATATTTAATTATTTTCAACATTGGTATCAAAGCCTAGGATACATATTTGCTATGTTTTTTATGAATTGTATTGCGTATATTGTGCAAATTAGAATCTGTATATTGAATTTTGTTTTAAAAATTCGTTTTTGCGCACGAATTTAATTTAGCCAAAATTGCATAAAATTGGTGTTGGCAAATATGTTGGATGAATAATTGGAATGGTATTACGTGTTTTAAATTAAAAAATGACTCGAATTAATGCCAAAATTGATCAAAATTGACCCAAAACCTAGACCATAGGCGTCTTTATGCTTTATCGTCGTTTCGACAGATTTCGATGCCATTGGCGTCAAAACATGGAACAATAAGGCTCATCGTTGATTGGGCTACAAAAGCCCCATGGTTTCGTTGCCTAAAATTCGTTGAAAAATGGCCAATTAGAAGGACAAAATTCTAGGGTTCATCGCATAAAATCGGGTCAAAATCGGGTTAAGAAAACCCGATTACCTAACCTATTGGTTAAGACCCATCGATCAACAAGTCAACTTTTTAAGTCAATCGAGTTCAACCTGAACCGATCAATGCCCACTAGGTTAGTTAACTGGTCAACAATCATATAGTTGACTGCATCATTGATTGGAGCATGTGCATGTGTGGAAGAGCATGACAACTTGCTTTCGACGCATGATAGCGTGTGTAACATAATCTTGGTGCTTGCAAATGCGTGACAGTTTTTTACCAATGCGTGATGGTGCATTTGACTTATTCATAGCGCGTGAAGTCATATGCTAACTCTTTTACGGTGTGTGGAGGTGTGTGAAACGTCGTTTTGACGCATAAAGATTGTATGAGCTTATTTTGGAGCGTGAACACCCATTTTCAACATGTCTTGGCAAGTGAAACCTGTTTTCTGGTCCTTGAAAGGTGTGTAGTACTCAGATCTGTATATGAGATATGTTCCATGGGTCTTACAGTGTATAATGACATGTAATATCTTATTTCGACTCCCAAAACACATATTGGTGTTTTGAAATATATGTTTCTACTTCATACAAGTTTGTTGACTAGAGACCATTATACTACATGTCGAAACTATCAAGACTCTGTTGAATTCTCTTAATTAGAAAAGAGATAATATTCATGCGTGAATATGAGCCCCGTTATCAATGATCTTATTCGGGACAAGAATTTGAAACTTTTTGGGACTAAGTGAATTTATTACAGCTTGCTATAAAGCAACGCTTAGTAATGTACGAGAGAATATCCACAACTTTAACGTTATTCCTAAATTAACATAATACGAGGTATTTGACCTAACGCAAATGTAATAGAGACTTTATCATGGATAAAGTGACTCAAGGATCAATACGGGTTGATGAAATAGTCCTAGTCAAAATAATTAATGTATTTGTTGTATTATATATATTTATTAAGTGTGAGAATTCTAAGATTAATAGAATTTAATGAAATTTTCATCCAGAATTAATTTTGGTGTAATTAAATTAAAGTTTAAAATGTCAACCATTTGTGTCATGGAAGATGATTGGAAACATAGTGAACTTTCAATTTTGTGTCGTATGTGAGATATTTTAAATTTTAATATATAGTTACGACAATTAATGTGTATTTGATAGCATTGTGTCTGATAGATATGTCTCTGTGATCTAGTTAACTATAACATCTTATAAAATGATGGCTGATTTGAATAAGAATGATATTGTATAGGGAGAATTACAACATGTGGCATTTGAAATGCACAATATCCTAGATGAGCAAAAGGCTTTGGAGGTCATAGATCAGGTTAAGATATAGTTGTGGCTAACTAAGGGATAGAAACCAATATTCACTTCGTGTGATATCTTGATCAGTTTCATAAATAATGAGTACCAATAATATTCAATTGCATATACCATAAATATGGTTTTAATTGAAAAAATTTGGAGTAACTACAGTCCCCAAATAAAGACAGTTGATTATTGAATTTGATTGAATGTTAAGTTTGATTATGAAACTAAAGTCAGCTACGCGTAACCTGATACATGAACAGTAGGTTCATTTAGTAAAGCGATCCCTTCCCAATAATGGGAACGTATGAAGGTACATATGACCCATAATGAGGAAAGAAGGACTTTTGTTAGTTGTTCTTACCATATCGAATTAAAAGACAAGCACCCTTGAGTAGCTGAACTTAGTACTCATGCATACGTTGTAGAATCAAGTTTTAAAAGTGAGTGGCTTAAGTCCTAATATAGGAAAAAGATCGTATAATGCTCAAAGAATAAAATTAAGGAATTGAAATGGAAAAGTGACAAAAGTACTAGAAGAAGAGACGAAAACAAGATAAATAGTTGTAATAGAAGCAACAAGAATTATATCTCCTGTAAATGCACAAAGCAAAAAATAATAGTCTTGTTCAACATAAAGTGATAAAACTTTGTTTTCTAGTACTATGATATTAACTGAGTATTATCCTATGTGGATTATAAACTCAGAAGCCACCGACCAAGTAGCTCATGATAAAAGATCTTTAGTAGAATTTTGAATAAAGTGAATTGGATGTATGTAGGCAACAACATAAAAGTTATAGTAAGAGGAATAGACACGAGCAAATAAGTTTTGCAAGATGGTTAAATCCTACACCTACACGAAATCTAATATACTCCAAATATTCAACAAATTTTGATTAAAGTACTTGTTTCTCTTAAGCTAGGATATAATTTAAATTTCTCTGGATATTTTATTGAAATGCGATTGAATTGACTTCTATGGTTTTGGTTTGGTGGTTGAATGGTTTTATAGTGCTTGTCATCTTACATTTTGATAATGTTAAGTTTTTCATTATTTGCTTCTCCTATATGTATGGATATGAATGCAAATATATGACATGTTGAAGTAGTACATGTTGGCCAAGATAGGTTGAATAAATTGGCCTATTACAGTTTATTAGGAACTTTCACATATATATACAATTGTCCAAATATGACATTGCCTAACTGGAAAAACTTCTAGAAAACCATTCAACAAAACTATAAGAGTTTGACTTCATTTGCAATCTATATACTTAGGTATATGTTTTCTTATGAATGTAAAGTTTGAGAATGTATCTCATATTTCATTACTAGTGATGATAACAATACTCGATTCGATCTTATCTACTTGAACTCTTATAAGTCAAAAACAGTAGACTGTTTTAGACACTATATATAATTGAGGTTGAGAATGAATTAGACAAAATAGATACAAGTTTTATGAACTCACCGAGATCTTGAGAGCATTTGTTCAAAAATTTTAAAAAACTAAGTAATGAAAAAGAAATAGTATGATAAATAGTAATTTCATAACTTCACAACAACTGGTGTAACGAAGAAGAGTAATTGAACTCTATTGGAAATAGTTAAGTCAATGAAGGCGCAAGCAAAACGTCAAGTCACTTTGTGATAATATGATGTTTGTTGCTGTTTGTATACTTAACCGATTGCCTACTAATCTAGTTGTTTCCACTCCTTATGAGTTATGGTCAGGTAGAAAATCTGAGTTAATTGATTATAACCTCAGTGGTTAACAATGTTTATCCATAACTTTTTTTATAAGTTTGAACAATTGAGACTAAGAAGAAATGAATGTATCTTTATCAGATACACTGAGCACTCCAAAGGATATATGTTCATTAGGGAGGATTCCATTAGAAGATTAACTGAACTTGTATTAGAGATACTATATTCATAGAAAATATTTTTCTTAATAGGGATAATGTTGATAAAATGTTTCATCTGAATGAGATAAGAAAAGAACAAGGATGAATATATCTTAAACATCATTAGTTGAGTCTTAAGATATAAGATCTATATTTATTATAGATAGTGAAAGCAAATGCAATTGAGCTTTAAGCTATTTCGGATAGTGGGAGTAATGATCCTCATTACTTGTTTCATTCATCTCAACCTAATGAAAGCATTGAGATTAAACTTTAATCTATTTCGGATAGTGGGAGCATTAATTCTCAATTGCATTGGAGTGGACGTCCAAAAGTATTCAGGTGACGTTTTAAAGTGAAAACGAGGTTTTTATAACCACTCCCCAAGATGACGAAGAATTGAAATAATTGTCTCATCCTTCGATAAGAAATTTTGAAATGCATTAGAAGAAGAGATGAAATACAAAAAAAAAAACAAACCAATTCTAGGTTTTGGTTGACTTATCGCTGAAAATTCATTAAGAATGAATGGGTTTCTTGAATCAGTCGTAAGACAGATGACTCAATAAATAAGTATAATTTCGCTTTATAGCTAAAATTTATACCCGATGAGAAGGTATAGATTGTGTAAAATGATATTTTCATCATTTATAAGATTTATTTCAATATGTTTAATTCTAGCTATAGTAATACATTTGAATTTAGAATTACACTAGATGAATGTCAAGACAATTTTTCTTAGTGAAAAACTTAATAAACAAATCTGTGAAACGAGATATAGATCTCATTGTTATAGGTCTGAAGCGTACAATGTGCAAGCTTCAAAGACGTTGAATAGCCTAAAATTGTCATCCAGATACTGATATTTGAAATGATTTCATAAGTGGTAATACCTTATGACCTTGACATGATTAATCAAGACCATCATGTATATGTGACAAAGTTTGATAACAAATTTGTAATTCTATCAATGTGTATGGTGATGTATAGGTAGCTAAAAATGATTTGAAATAAGTGATAATCATCAAAGGATGGTCGTCCATATTTTCGACTTACAGGATGTGGGAAAACATATTCATATTATGAATTTAAATATAGAGGAATTGTTCAAAGAAACTTTTGACTCTGTCATAAGAGCATAATATTCAAAAGATTCTAGAACAATCTAATATGGTATACAGTGAACCTATTGATATTCCTGTGTTAAATGACAAATTATTGAGCCAACAGAGATATGTCCCAAAACTTAAGATAGAAGTAGAGAAATGCCAAAAGTTACTTATTCAGATGTCATCAGATGTATTATGTATGCTATGGTGCGTACATGCCCAAATATTTATTTTTGTTATTGGGCTGGTTAGTTGATTTAAGTAAATGTTGAAAAGAGCACTGAAAGGCTATTTGTAGAATTTTTTTGATATTTTTAAAAGGCTCTGTGGATGATTGATTATGTGATTAAGGATCGAACTTGCGTTTGATTGGCTATTGAGATGCCAGTTGGAGAAAGAATTTAGACCAACGCAAATTAAATTACGACTATGTTTTCTTTCTCCAAAAGGACCCATATCTTGGAGCGATAAGAAACAGAGATGCATAGCTGCATCCACATCGAAAACCTAGTTTATAGCCTATTCAGTAAATATGCAAAAAACTATTTGATTAAGAAAATTCTTCGTGAATCTGAGTAAATTGGACGATATTGCCAGAGCAATAGTTGTTTGTTGAAATAAAAGATCCTGAATTTTTATAAAATAACCAAACGTATCAAAGCTAGATATAACGTAATAAGAGACTATATTTTCAAGAGGGAAATGAATGTATAATATAATTTTATGCATTATATGGTCACTGATTTTTTGACCGAGATTCTTCCAAGAAAAGTATTTCTTGTATATGTTAAATTTCTTGGATTGCGTAGACTATAATTGATAAATGTTGAGCTTATATATATATTGTACTGGTGACACAATATCAAAAACCATGAATTTAAGTTCATTTTATGTTTTGAACTTATATCCCAAAATTCTTGGGTTTTTACTGCATACACATCATTTTTATCTCAACAAGATTGTAATATCACACAAGTTAGAGATTGACTCACTCATACGAGCAATCGCCTTTGGCGCTGAGAGAGCAAGCAAAGATGAAATATTATTCTTGAGAAATGTGATATTGAGAGAGCATACCAATAGAAGACAAATTTCTCGAGAAAAGTTTTATTGATGTTAAAAATGTCGCCTTGATGATTGATCAAGATGAGGTCATGAATAGATACATTTGAAAATAATCGATTTGGATTTCCCACATTCAAATAACTTGTGAATGTCAGATGCGAGTTCTTAATATGAATAAATACCTACAAGTGTGAAAACGATTAAGAACTCAGGTTAGGCATTGAGTGTAGCAACTGAATTAAGATCTATACAGTGTTGTGAATGACATTTGAGAAAATACACACTATAGCACATGATTCATACCATGTGTGCATAAGTAAGACGACCAGTTAAAGTAGTGAGAGAATGAATCCCTACTCCCTCACTGTGTGAGACTTTATGAGGATTACCTCATGTTGGTAGCCTTTGATCTTTACTATTGTCTGATATTTACTCTTAGTGTTACTATCTTAGTTTGAAACCTATGGGCACGCATGATTTGGTCTATGAAACATGACTTGAAAAGCAGCTAAGTTTAAATTGAAAATTTCGAGTAGAAGAGGAAGACTTATATATTATGTGTGTCCATTGGCCAACCGATCATGTCATTCATATGAAGATTAGACTTGATCATGGATACATAAGATAATAACATAATGATAAATGAGGGATTAAAGGGAGCTAGTGTTATCGAGTAAGTCTAAGGTACTACGAGCCTAACGTTTTATTTTTGTTTTATTTAGATTGAATTGGCTATACTATTCCTAACAGATGCATAGTATTTAGCTTTTAAGTGCAGGTTGCTCGCGAGGTCGTACGACACATTTGCAAGTATGAAATGTACTGCTATATGGGATTTCTGTGGCTAAGCATTTGGTTCGGATCTTCCGTCAAGTGTGAGTAGAAGATATTGGATCTGGGTCCACCCATGACGGGTTGACCCCATCCGGTTTAATATAACTGTCAAGGGTAGTTATAAGAGGTAGTTAGAGGGCAGTTGGACATATATAAATTGTCCAAACCGCCTCCCTATGAAATAATACTTTTATTTTGCAGAGAATTGAACTCTCCTCTCTTCTCCTGTAAAACTAATGCACAGATCATATCTCCCAAATAAAAATCAGTACGTAGGTAAATGACGTTGTGAGAATACACTAACGTTGATACCTTGTGTCGTATTCGAAGAAGCTTCATTTAAAATTACTTAGAGTATGAAATCTCTATTTACAAATTTTATAAAAATTGATCCTGACATGTTTAATTATTTCTAACAATTGGTGATAAAAATTCTCATCAGCATCCATTATAGCCTTTCTTTCACAAGCCTTTGAATTTTAATTTTGCCAACGTGTTGCTATAATTAAAAGCCAAACTGGATGCGGGCAACAATGTCCAAGTGCAGAAAATAAATAAATTTTCTTGATAAGCATAAGTCAAACCCTAACAGAGCTAAATATGTAGGTACAATAACTGTGATAAGTGGACGAATGTATTAAAGTGATATTCGGACTAACAAATCATTCTAAAATCTCCACCCTTGATAGCACAAATCAAATTTCTTTTCTTTTAAGAATGGCGAAAAGGTCTAGTGGAGAACAACTCAAATCCCACCTTTATGTTTTCCTTTGCCATACTTTTTCTTTCTGGTCACCACTTGATGATGTTCCCATTTTGTGCGGTCGATGTGAAATCCGAGCTCTCTTATAGCACAGAAAAGAAAAGTTTTACTTGCACGTAACCAAAGATATAGGATCAACTGATCCACTTTCTTTTGCCTTTGTCGCTGCAACAACTTATTGTGATTTGTTATTTAACTCCTGTATTAATAAAGAAATAAAATACTTTGGCAAAAGTGCAACAGTTTCGGCTGCCCTCTATTCTTCTTCTCTAACATGATCATGTACTAATTCATCATGACCTAAAAAAGATATAAGAGTTCTCCCATGTGAAAGATTGCAAGTGGGGTTTGGTTTAGGCCCTTAAATGAAGTAATAAATTGGATGTCTCTTATGAGTTTTTAATTTGTAGTATTATATATACAAATTTATTTATATAAAATAAGATATTATTTTTATTAGATAATTTTAAAATAAGTAAAAATAAATAATCACAGATTATCTTTGTATAATCTTATTAATTTTTAATTCAGAAACCACTTGTAGATAATTTTACATTCACAGGAAGAAATGAGGAATAGTAAAAATTAAGTTCTTGATAAAAACAATTTTAGTAATTATATTAAAAAATTATGTTCTTGATAATACAATTTTAGTAATTGTACCATCCATATCTCATAAAATTAGTACATTCAATGATCTTGATATATAAATTATTTATCATATACTATTAAAAGTTAGTTTTTTCAAATTAATTAAAAAGATAATATTTCGCAAATTTAACCATACCTATATCTATAAACAGAACACAAACAATATAAATGTAGCAATCAAATTCTGCAATAGATCGTTTGGAACGGCTTCAAGCGCTAGCCTCATAATTTTTATATTAATATTATGTTATTTGATAATTTTTAGTTACAGATAAAATAAACCATTAGTAATTTTGTGCAAACACAAAATTTTTTTTGTTAGCAATTGTATACCTACAACTCCAAATCTCCCATAGCCTTTGTTACGGAGGGATTCCCATTTCCTGATAGTGCTGGGGTTGGCTCATTAACAGTAATGCAAACATGGGGACAATCAACCATGGCCGGAGATTTTGTATTGTCTGGTTGTCGTATCTGTGGTTTTTCCGGTGAATGAGCAACATCAATTCTTTTAAAATTAGCCTTTGATGTTAGCTCGTAAACTGAATCAGCTATATTTTCGGTGAAGTCAACCACATCAATTAGCAGTGAAGCCACAGCGGCCACTGGCACCACTGCTAGGAAGTCAGTGTCTTCCCATACACTTGATTTGAGTAAATAGTTTAGGTTTTTGGCGGCAGACTTTGCGTTTTCAATGTGGGTATTAGTAGCTGAGGATGGTTGACTCATTGTTTTGACTGCCAATGCCAGTTCCTTAAGTGCCTTACCACATTCCAAGCTCATTTCTCTGTATACTTCTTCTATTTTGCAACTCAATTCTGATGATGTATGCTACAACCCAACATAATATAATAGGATTAGTTGCCTATAACACTTCTTAAATTGGCTTATATAAGAATGTATTTAGACATATTTTATGAGATATAGAATTTAAAGTAGTACTTGAATTTCAGTGTTGAGGTAGCCATTTAGTGCATCAATTCTATAGGCACACTGGCGGGTGAGAGTTCCAATTTTGAGATACTGATTCCATGGATGGCGAAACTGAAACCTACCATGTCCCGGTTCCCATTTCGCAAAATTCGCCTGCCAATAATAAGAATCATGGATTACTAAGAATATCAATCAAGTTATGTGTATATAATCAAATTATGTGTATCCTTAAGTGATTAAGAATTTTAATTTAAAGATAAATTAATACCTAATCGTACATTAACACATTATGTATATTTATTTATATATTAAAAATAAATATGTGTAATATAACGAATATTCATAAAACTTATTTTTGACGTACAAAGAGAGAGGGAGAAAGCATTTCACTAACCAATGATTCTTCATTACTTTTTGACGCTAGAACACTTGTATATTGTTGCAAAAATGACTTCTCTGCCTCAGACTCTCCTTCCTTCGATGTTTTAAAGTATTCATTTCCAAATCCTGAAGTGAAAACTCAACTCTATTTAGTAAGTGTATGACAGTATGAGTCATCATTACGATGGAAACAAAAAGTAGAAAACAATCGGAATATGTTGCTCTCAAATCTCAGCCACATTTATAATATTAAAATTTTCTTTTGTGTGGTTATCATCTTTTAAAGTTCGGCACAGGTTAATATAATATAATTTTTGGATAAACTCTTCTCATAAAACTGAGTGATTAAGCATATATTATGTTTGCACTGAAATGATAATTCAATCTGTAAAATTAGATTTTTTATTTGTCCTTCTACGAGTAGGAAGGAGATTCTTTGTTAAAGTGTGATAGGGATAGAGATAAATATATTTTCCATTTATCTCCTCCTTAACTCGTTTCCTTCCCAGCTCCTCTACTTCCTTAATTATTCTCTAAACATCTATATTTTAAATTATCAAGATTTGAATTATTACAAATAACCTTTAACACCTAACAAATATATATATTTTTTTTATGGGGAGGAGAAAGTGTGGGGAATTATCCATGCAGAGGAGGGATGAAGATTCCATGTTATTTCGATATCAGAGATGGGAAAAGATTTTTACTGTGGGAACAGAAATGGGATTAAGCTATTTGTCCCTTATCCGCCAGTTGCCATCTCTATGTTTGCATAAAGTAATAAACTATTATGTTGCAATTAATTGTACCTTCCAGGAAGTTGCCAAGTTTTGCCATGTTGGAAGCAATGAGATTGTGAAGGTCTTGGCCAGCCCATACAGGGCAAATCAAAATGGAAACGATGACACAGACAGATCCACCTATGAGGATGGTCGACAACCTCTTGCGCGCTAACTCTATTATTTCATCATCTCTAAAGCCTGATACCGATATCAACGAGAATGTCAATATAAATATTAGTAACGCATAGTCATATCTCGCCTTGATCTTGGGGAAGAACCGTATAAACGTTGATGCCGCGGCTGAAACATGATCAAAACTGTTTAATATATATCTGATTCATCAAAAATAGTTACGTTTAGGTGTATATATTTGATATTTACGTACCTTGCAGAAAGATAAAGAAGCCAAGCATTATGGGCTCGCCTCTTTCCCCGGATAAACAAGCTAAGTGATGAGCTCCAACGCTTAGAGCCCCTCCAAGCAATGTTGCAAATCCCCTATTCAGACCTTTTCCAAGAGTGGCTCCTGAAAATTATGTGATGAGCTCCAATTTCATTTCAAGTTTCTTAATTGAGTTTGCAATATGATTAAAAGCTCTATAACTTACCCACAGAGTATTCTAATACCACAACAACAGTCATGACAGCCCCCATTGCAGAGACGCCAAAATTATCATAGAGTGGGCGGAGGTAGTAAAGCAGTGAGACGAGATTGAGTGCAAGTCCTACTTTAAGTGAATGAACAACTCTTCTTGGGTCATCTTTCGCGAGCTTTATTGTTTTCAGGGTAAGTTCAACCACCTTGGCCTTCAATTTCTCTAGCAAGCCTTTGGAAAGCTTCCACACCCTAGCAAAATACCCTGCTTTTTCTGGGCTTGTAGACTCCAATTCCATCACTGAAACTAGAGGCAAATTTGCATGAACTGCGAAACAGACCTTCTAAGAGAGAAAATTTGAGGAGGATATTAATGGATGATCGAAGATGCTTTTGGAGGTGCTCCAGTGATCTCTTTTATAGGAAGAAAAAGCACCTCAGTGGGAACTTCATCTCATTCAAACATAATAAACCCCTTTCCTATGTATGAGTTAAAGTACAAACAAATATCACTAAAATAATTAATGGGTTGAAAGTCCAAAGTGGAGAAATGACCTTTTCCACTTTGCATTTCATTGAAGTGGTTGCAACCCCAGATTTTAAAAAATGACAAATTCACCTATATTGAATATTGATGACAGCAGTATTGAGTATACCACTCAATACTATATTATGGAAAAGCCAATAATTATTTATAGAAGTAACTACACCCGCAGATTTAAAAAAAATGAAAAAAATGCACTTCTATTGATGATTGAGAATTAACACTCAATACTATATTCTAATGAGATAGGGAAAAACAGGAAAATTAATTCAATTTAAAAATTTTTCAAAGAAATATATATTAAACTTTAAAATTTATGTGCAAAATTATATCATTGTTAATACGGATAAAAATATCAATTATCATTTAATAACATAAAAATAAAAGAATCAAAACCTAAGAGAAGGAAAAAGTATTTGGCATTGTGATGACAGAGTTAAAAGATGATAATTTAATTCAAATTTAGAGTTTTCAATCTATCTTGTCTCAAACAAAGGAAAAATTTCTCAATAAAATAGAGAGAAGTACAAGGACAGAAACAAAAAATATTTTCACAATCGAGGACAAATTAGGGATAGAGATATATATATCCTTTTCTCGACCCGTCTCTTTACATTAATATCATTACTTTAAATACTAACATATTTGTATGATTTTAGATTTTTTTTTTTTTGTGCATATTAAATTGGTGTGCATATACAATTTGTGACATTTGAAATAGTGGGTTGGTTTTAGTTTTAGTTAAATTTTTTGTTTAATATATTTATGTTATATTTAGAGGGTACGAAGAATAAAATTTTCTCTGTAAATATTGAAACAAAGATAGGGAGAAATTTTTTTCTTACGATTAGGGGATAAGCCAAAAATAGAGATTAATATCCCCTGCAAAGACAAACAAAGGGAATAAGGTATTCCACCTATCCCTCCCGTTGCCATCCCCAAACAAAATGAACAAAAGTGGGGAAAACATATTGCTCTCCCTAATTTTTCGTGATAGGCGTGCTTCTTTATGTGTATTTTTGTTTTTAAGCATAGATTAAAAAGTTAAAAGTCCCACTTCTCTTTATTTCCTTTACTACCGGACTTAATTAAAAATAAGTATAAAAGAAAGAAACGAGAAGTGAGACTTATATATATGTATGGGGAAAGTTAAATTAATTGTCTAAAGTTTGAGGACTAAAGAAAAATACCAAAAAGTCAAACTACTTAAGTGAAAATGTCCAACTATTTTTATAAAATACCAAAAATACCCTTCATGCTTTCTATATAAACCCCCACCCTTCATGCAATCCGTACACCATTCAGATTTTCAGTTTCGCTCGATTTCGATATTATAGGTTAAATTCAAAAGGAAGAAAGTTCGTATTTCTGAGTTTAATTTGAAGAAAATTGGTTCGTGATAATGAGGTATTTATATAAATCTTAACTCAAAACTTAATTTATCCATTAATTCAAGTTTGTATATTTTAAATAGACCAAAGGACTATTTCCTACCCAAAGTATGTTGTTTTCCCAAGTTTCCTCTTTAATTTTGAAAATCTCAAATACCCACCCATAAGAAGTTAAAATTAACAAAACCCTAATCCTTGAAAATTTTATCACTTTTGCCCCTTAAACTTTAAAAACTAAAAGTTTTTCCCCAACCTAAGTTTTAAAAATGACAATTTCTAGATCTCCAACGCCATCTCTAGAGCCATTGTCGGTGGCCTCTCCCTCCAACAGTCTCTCTCCACCCATTTGGATGTCTGATCGACATCGAATAAGGCTTGGAAAATAAAGAGCTTTATCGGGGAAAACAACTTCGTCTTCCTAAGCGTCTTCTTTTGGGAAGACGATCATCTTCCCAAATGAAGATGACAACTTTGTCTTCGTCATCCAAGCCTTATTCGACGTCGATTGAGAGTCCAATTGGGTGAAGAGAGACTGTTGGAGGGAGACGAAACTTCAAGAGGAGAGACAACCGGCTATAGTACTGGATTTGGCATCGGAGATCTGGAAACTAAATCCTAAGGAAAACTATCATTTTCTAAAACTTTGGTTGGGGGAAAGCTTTTAGTTTTTAAAGTTTAGGGGAGGAAAAAGAGATTATATTTTAGTTTATTTTTAATATTATAGATAAAATAACGATTTTGCCCTATTACCGTTAATTTTAACCAATCATGGGTAGGTAGTTGGAATTTTCAAAGTTAAAGCGGAGAAACTTGGAAAAATAACATACTTTGGGGGGGGGGGGGGGGGAATGTCCTTTGGCCTTTTAAATATTGATATAAAACTATGTCATAAAATGAACATTAGAAAAATATAGGGGCATTTTGATATTAGACAAAATATGAGAGTATTAAATGAAATTTGCTAAAATATAAGAATGCATTTTGATAGTTGACAATATATAAGCGTGTAAAATGAATTTTTTCCAATATATAGGGGGACATTTTGATATTAGATAATGTATGAGGGTGTTAAATAAAATTTGTCATAATATAGGGAGTATTTTGATTTTTGATAATCTATGAAGGTATTAAATGAAATTTATCAATATATATGGTGCACAGGGAACTTTTTTGAATTTGGAGGGCTAAATTGATATATGTCTAAGTTAGGTGTAAATTGTGTTGTTATTTAACGATGTGGGGTATTGTGATATTTTTACACTTTCAAGGTAAATTAATTATAAAATTCATGTTGAATTAATCATATACAATTTATACTCATGAAATAAAGTTGATTATATTGGTACCTCTTCCATTCTCAATTAAAGTAGATTTTTTTATAAATGTTTTTTTACGAAATTTTGGTCATTGTGAGATTGATTATTCAAATGACGGGTTATATTGTTATTCATTATGAAAGAGAATGGATTCAAAGTGATTTTAACATAATAAAATACATTATTATGCATGAAATCAAAACATCTCGACCTGGAATGCATAGTAAAAATAGTGGCAATGATGATGGTAAAAAATACATTATTTACTTTGAGGAATGTATTCTAGTTTTTATTACATGTACTCTAATTAAAGCACAAGGAGAAAAAGAAAATAGTGGCAATGATGATGGTGAACTCAAATAAGAATCTCATAGGGAAGACTTTACAAATTTTTGTAATGATACATTGTATACTGCTGAAGAATGGGTTCATGGAGACGAAGAGACGATTTCAAATTAGAGTGACTTTGATGGCATTTAGATGGTTAATATTCCTCTTGATAAGCTAGACTTCAAGAAGACGTCACCTATTAATTATGATATAAGTAGTTTCCAGCTTACAGATGTTTTTCAGAGTGGTGAGAATTATGTTGGACCATTTTTTGATATTATTCCCATTGATCCATTTAAGTGGTAACCCGATTTTCCTCTGTAACCTTCAACATCAATAACAATATCAAATGGTGCAAGATCAATGTGAGAGGGGAATTCTATAAAAATTGGTGACATATTTAATAATAAAAAAAACACTTGATAAATATAATCATTCAATTTACATTGAAGAAAGATTCTAGTATAGAATGTCCAAGTTAGACAGGAGGAGATAGGAGTGTGTTGATTAGCAATGCCAATGGTATGCAATGGGAAAATATTAAAACCTAGTGAGTTATTCCAAATCCATTCTATAAATCCCACACGCATATGTTCAAGAGATCAAATAAAACCATATTATAGGCAAGTCAAGTCTTGAGTTTTAGGCCAATTTATGAAGTAGAAGTTCGTGTTGGTTGATCGTATTTATCAGTCTAAGGAGATAATTATCAACATCACTGATAGGTATAAAATTAATATATCATACTTATAGGCAAGCAAGAAATCTCACAAGAAGAGTCAATTATGTTCTAACCTAATTATTCCAAAAATTTAGAGAATGTTAAATTGGGTATAGTGACACATATACAAACAGATGATGAGCATTGCTTTCAGTACTTTTTCATGGCATTGGGTTATTGCATCCGTGCATTTCAACGGTAGATTTGATCAATTAGTTGTATTAATGTTGCTTTCTTAAAGGATCCATATCTGAGGTATTTATTTGTCACCATGGTAATGGATAGTAATAATCAGATCAGCATAATAGCTTTTGGCGTGGGAAAAATGAAAGGTCATCCAATGTAGTCCTGGTTTTTGACAAAGTTTAAATATTATATCGGTGAAGAATCAGAGTTGACAATAATCTCAAATTGACATCACACCATCTACTCAACAATGGTTGAGACCTTTCTAGATTACACTATGAATATTGTTGTCATCATCTTCTTTATAACATATGATCAAAGTATAAGCATAACTCAAAAGTCATATATTTGTACTAGAAAGCAATGAAGGCTTATATAGAGGCAGATTTTGAGGTCATGATAAGAGCAATTAATGAGATGCATTTTGAAGCGGAGGATTACCTACGTGAGGTAGGGTATCACCGATCGAGCATAACACATTTTCTAGGCCACAGGTATAACATAATGACAACCAATGTCACAAAGTCATTCAATGCACTTGTCAAACAAACAAGGTTTGCCCATCAAGATGCTAGTTAAGTTCATTCAAGGCATCTTACAATGATGGTTTTTCGAGAGGAGAAACCATACAAGTATGTATAGCTTTAATATTAATTATTTAATTGACCATGTTTTTTGCACTTATGTTTATTTACTAATAGATATGTTGATGCTTTTTGATTTTGTAGATGAGTGCATCTACAAGGTTAAACCATTAACAGAGGAAAAACTTACCCACTATCTATTGAAGCCTTCGAACTTATAAGTGTATCCGATTACAAATGTTCAATATCAGGTTATAAGTTGTGGTAGTTACATCGACATTGTGGACTTTCATGAGCAAACATGTATGTGCATGAAGTTTCAGCTTTCATATATTTCATGCAAGTATGTCGTAGCTACCACAAGACATATGAGGCTCACCAATGTCTCTCCATGGGTTCATCATTACTACATCACTGAATTCTATCATGCAACCTATAAGATGTTGCCAATCCACTTGGGTATCAATCAAAATGGTTACATGTTGAGAAGGAAAGAGTTATCTTGCCACCTTTCATCAATCGTCACTAACTGGACCGTTCTACTAACATGAACTAACATCCTTTGCAGTGTGAGGTCATTATACCAAAAGTTTGTAATCGATGTAATCAACCTAAGCACGTATGAATAAACTACAAGAGCTCAACACCGATGCCAATCTCTGTACCATCAAGTTCATTTAGACACGTCAATTGGGCCGGGTCGAATGGAAGCCCGGCCTAAAGCACGAAAAAAAGCTCGGGCACGACAAAGCTCGGTCGATACTGTAGCGTGTCAGGTCGGGCCCATGGGCTTATCAGGCCGGGCCTTGGGCTTTAATATTAAACCCATGGGCTGGCCCGGCCTGGCACGACACTGTTCATATATATATATATATATATATATATATATATATATATATATATATATATATATATATATATATATATATATATATATATATATATATATTTTAATTTTTTCTTCTGCCAAATGACAGAAGCCCAGGCAGAACGGCTTCTGCCACAAGGCAGAAGCCGTTGGCAACGACTACTGGCGCCAGTAGCCGTTGCCAAACTTTTTTTTAAATTTTTTTTAATTAATTTATTTTTTCCTATAAAAACCTATTCAATTTTTCATTTTCACTTTCAATTACAATTACAAATTTCTCAATCTCTCAAACTCACAATCTCTCAAACTCTCAATCTCAACTATTTATTATATTTTTAATCTCATTTTATTTTAATTTTATCATTACAAAATATTACAAATGGATCCAATGTCAAATGAATTCAATCCATTTGAATATTATCATGATGGCGCTGATGATATTATTGACGATGCATAAGATGGAATAGATAGAGCACCAATAGGTGAAAGTGGTACGGGTACAGGTCTGTATTATTCGACAGAGAGAAAAAGAAAACAAACTTCAATGGTATGGGAACACTTTGATAGAATAGAGGAAACAATAGAGGGGAAATTAATTCGTCGAGCAGTATGCAAACATTGCGGTTCTTGTTTAACATGTGCAAGTACAAGTGGGACGGGACATCTTCGCCGACATGTTACTGATTACTGTAAAAAAATTCCACATGAACTTAGAGGACAAAAACAAATTGCATTCACCAGATCGCGATCTGTTGGTCTAGGTGCCACTTCAGCAAGAGGTCCGAGCGGTTCTGGACATATAGGAGAAATGTCAACTTTTACGTACGATCAAATGAAGGTGTGAGATTACATGGCCAGGTATGTCGTTGCTTCTGATCAACCTTTTAGTTATGCAGAGATGAAATTTTAGAATGGATGATGCAAAATAGTATTCAACCAGCATTTAGAAGAATTCCTAGGTCAACTCTTAGGTCAGATATATTGAGAAATTATGAACTAATGAAAATAAAAATTATTGGAGAATTAAGTAATTTTCATGGTGTTATTTCAATAACTTCTGATTTATGGACTGCTACAAATCAACATATAGGGTATCTTTGTGCAACTGCTCATTATATTAATTCTGATTGGCAATTATGCAAAAAAGTTATTGCATTTAGAAATTTAGAATATCCACATAGTGGTCTTGCAATTTATCGTATATTAGCAAATATTTTTTACGAATATAAAATTAATAATTCTATTTTTTCAATTACTTTAGATAATGCTAAAAATAATAATAAAGTTATTGAATATATGTATAATCATTTATCTCCTCCATTTAATGGAAAATTATTTCATGTTAGGTGTGCATGTCATATTATTAATTTAATCGCTCAAGATGGCTTGAGTTTGACAAAAAAACATTTAGAAGTAATTAGACATGCCATTGCATATATTTCATCATCCCCATCACGGGTACAAGCATATCATTAATTATGTAGATCAATGGGGTTAAGAAGGAAAAAATTAAAAATAGATATTAGCACTAGGTGGAATTCAACATATCTCATGTTGAAAGCATGTGAAGGGTATGAAGTTCCTATAACACGATACTTCAATACCCAACCAATGGATTCGCAAGATCCTATTTTTTTGACATATCAAGATTGGGAAATAGCTATGGCTTTAATGAACTTGTTAGAGCCATTGAAAACAGCCACAGATCATTGCTCAGGTGTGTATTATCCAACAACTTGTTCTATAATATATAGTATGGTAGAAATAAGTGATATTTTTAAAGAACATAGGTATCGTCACTCTCATAATGCTTTTCAAAATATATGTATGCAAATGGAACAAAAATTTAAAAAATATTGGAGTGAAATTCCTTTACTTTATTCTGCAGCTACTATTTTAGATCCTAGGGCAAAAACTAATGGATTACAAAATTTATTTGATGTTATTAATGAAAATTTATCAATTAATAGCAATGTAAATTCTGTTGAATATGTTCAAGAATTTTTATTTGATATGTATAGTATTTATGAACAAAAATATGGAAAAACTAGACAAGGTTCTACACCAGAGGTAAGTTCTGGTAGTTCAGGTAAAAAAAAGTCATGCATATGGTCTTTATTGCTCAAAGGTAAACAAACTGTTAGTCAAAGTACAAATTATAGTCAATTTTACAATTATATAAATATTGACCATTATCCTGAAATTGTTCAAAGATATAATGCTGAAAAACTAGATGTTTTGGCATGGTGGAAAGACAAGGCAGAAACCTTTCCTGTGCTTGTAGCCATGGCTCGAGATCTACTAACACCTCCGGTGTCAACTGTAGCATCGGAATCCGCTTTTAGTGCAAGGGGATGTGTGCTGGATGATAGACGATCCAATTTACATCCAAATATGGTCGAAGCGATAATGTGCATAAAAGATTGGATCAAAGCTGATTTTAAATTACAGAATCGTGTGACAGAAGATGTCTTTGAAGAATTCAAAGATTTGGATGTAGAAGATGAATAGATAAATACTATATGGTAGATAAATTTTATTTATGTTTTGTAATTTATACAATATGTAAATTAATTTATTTGTATTTTATTAACAATTTATAATATTTTTTATCATATAACCACGGTATTCCTCCGCCATAAGTGAGGGATTATAAATAAAATATTCGGGGTACTGTCCTCGATTTTAATAATTGAAAAATAATTTGTGTTTAAAAATTTTAATTAAAACTTTTTTTTAAATATTTAATAAGGCCCGACCCGGCCCATTTAAAGCCCGTTAGTATATGGGTCAGGCTTTGGGCCTTTATATTTTAAAGGGTCAGCCCGGCCCAAAGGCCTATTACTGTTTGGGCCTCGGGCCCGGCCCATTAGCCCAACGGGCCAAGCTAGAGTCGGCCTGGCTCGGCCCATTGACGTCTCTGAGTTCATTAATAAGAGATAAAGGCAGGAGATATTCGAAGTCTTGACCTTCTGTTTAGTATTATTTATGTTAAACTTGATTATGTACTTGTTGAAATGGATATAATCCCTGAAATATTATGTTAATATTATGTTTCATACATCACTTGACTTCTTATTCATACTTATCTGGTAAATTGTTATTAGTAATACCACAATATATATATTGCAATAAAACATATAAAACATGAATTCCTATGTAAAACATGAAATCATATGTATAACCAAAAAATATTGTAAATTAAACATATATATAACAAATAAAATCATAAATAAATAAATACATAATCAATATAGAAAGTCATGACCACACATGTAATATGCGATCTAAAATATAAGTCTATTGTTAAAACACATGCGCATGGATCTAGAGGACTCGTGAGGGAAATCCAAACTTTGCCCAAGCATCATACACTCAATGAAACATAACATAAATACACTGCAATCACGGGATCCTATGGCCTACTAGGGGATATCCTCTTCTCAGAGCAACACAATAGGCTTAATTTAATGGTGTCGAAATCGTCATTCCCCTATGGCCTTGTTGAAAAAACTCGCTCCTAATCTATGTATTTCACCTTCAAATTTCCCTGAAAATAGGTGTCCTGAATCCTATCTCTAGCACCCTATAGAATATATATCCCCATCTCAAATGATCGATTGAAGTGTAGCTCAGTAATAACCGCAAACTTGAATGGGCTAAACTTCACATCAATCCCATAAATTTGGAACCATAATTGATTTCTCGCATCACCCTGACACAATTGCCTTAACATGAAGGAGTGTACCAATACTCTACTGAATCTTATGTCTTAGAAGTGAAGTAAGTGCCTAAAACACGTCTTTTCGAACAACCTCAACTATTGTTTTGTTAATGCGGATTTTATCTTGGATATAGCATTTTGCTGCACGTACGATGTCACATCTGCCTGGAAGTGTCGCCCCTAATTTCTCATAAATAATTTGTATTGCTCAAAGCTTTAAGTTTAGGGGTATTTTATGTAGTTAATTTTTATATATAATTTTAATATCTATTTACTTAAATTATAGCTTTGTTTTTAATAAATTATTTAGTTTGACTTAATTTTATTGTAATTATGTTAGATGAATCAAAGAAAGCAAATAACATGCAAATAATGTGCAACTTGAGAAATTAATGTGTGAACAGGAGAAAAATGACAATTGAAGATAAAACTTATCTCCAATTATCTAGAAGTCAATTATAACAGCTTGGTGAAGAGGAAAATTAGGATTGAATTGCTACAATTAAACATTGTGTTATGCACTTGAATAGGTGTAGTATTTAACTATTGCAGCTTTACTTGCTTATGTAATGTTGTTTGGTTTCATGGAGGATTGTGTTGTTAAAATAGTTAAGTTTATGATTGTTGATAAAACAAAACACAACATTTTACCATGGAAGCTATTTTGGTGGAAAGCTCCTGACTTTTCTCTTTACAACCTTAGTCTTCCAAAATCAAGCCTTTCTTTTTGTTACTCTTTGCATCTCAAATGTACCAAGGCTTAATTAGCAAAGATCCAATAGTGAATTAATTAGTTTTAGTAACAAATCAACGATTATTGTTCTATTTGATAGCTATAATTACTTTGGCAATCTAGTTGTTTTGCATAAAAGCAGCAGAACTCCAATCTTTTCTTTTAATGAAAAATAAAGGTATTATTTAGAGATTTGAGTGTTCTTAAAGTTTCTTTTGCTAAAACCTATTGAAATTTATAGTTTTATAGCACCAAATGGATGTGAAGAATGCATTTATAAATGAAGAACTCGTTGAAGAAATCTACATGAAAATACCTCCAATTTTGAAGTGAAGATAGTAGAAGAAAAAGTTTGCGAACTCAAAAAATATCTCTTTATAGGTTAAATTAATCTCCTAGAGTTTGGTTTAAAAAATTTAGCCTAACAATGAAGCAATTAAGGTACCATCAAGGGCAGTTGACCATACCTTGTCCATCAAACACTTAACCTCAAGTGCAAAGTCTATTCTAAAATTTGACGTTGATGATATTATCATCAACAATGATCATATGAAGGAGATAAAAGATCTTAAGAAGCATTGGAGAACAAACTTTTAAATTAAAGATTTAAGGGCACTTTGATATTTATAAGGAGAAAAGGAGGTATATTTACTTTACGTATGAAGTATATAATAGACTTACTAAAGTAGACTGATAAGCTAGGAAGCAAATTAGTAGATACACAACTAGAACTAAATTGCAAAGGAAAAGGATTTGAGAAAGACATGTAGTTGACAAGGAAAAATATTAGCAATTGGTAAGAAAGCTAATCTACCTTCATGTCACTAAACCTTTGATTGCAATTGTATATACTATAGTGAGTCAATTATGTACTTATCAATTGAAAGGCACCCTAATTTGATCAACGAAATCCTAAAATACTTTAAGGAAGCACCTAGGAAATGCTTCTTATCTAGGAAAAATGATAAAAGAAATATCAAATCCTTTGTTAGAAGAGATTAGGTAGAATATCCACCACAACTTGCTATACCAAACAATAAGGGTATTCTTATAACCTAAAGGAGTAAAAAATAAGTGGTTGTAGCCCACAGTTGTGTAAAGGTTGAATTCTATGTTCTTGCCCAAGGCATTTGGGAACTTATTTAGGTGAAGAGATTGATGGAAGGCCTAAAGATTCCAAGATTGTCTACAATGAATCTCTATAATGATAGCAAATCTACTATCAGGATAACTCATGATTTGATGTACTATGACAAAACTAAGCATCAGGATAACTCATGATCATCATTTTTTCAAGGAAGAAATAGAAAATGGAGTATTAAGCTTCTCATATGTTTCAACTGAGATACAAGCAAACATCGTAATGAAAGCGCAATCTAAATTGGGATTTGATTGACAAGCTGGAAATGATAAACATTTATTCAACAACTTGAGGGAGAGTGAGTGTTTGAAAGTTTAGAAAAGTCCTGTCTATTAGGAATTTTAGATTTGTATTGTTAGGATTTAAGATTCTTAATTATTTCTTATATCTTTTTTGATAAGGAAATCCTAGTGATAATTCAGGTTCTTCTTTCATATACATACATACCTACATACACACACACACACACACACACACATATGTTGGCAACTATGCCCATCAAATAACATAATTTGAGGCTTTCTCAACTCTTACTGCTTTTTAAAGATTAATACTTTCAATAAATTTATATATATTTACAATAAGTATTAATTTGGGTATAAATAATACTATGTCTTCATATAATTGAATAATTTTAAATTAAGTATAAATTAACACTCAATCACATAATACACACTGTCATTGGTACCTAAATGAATGCTCATTATAGATGCACATAACATCACTCACATATTTAGTCCATTATTTCCTTAAATATTTTCTAATGTGTATTCTGTATTGAACTTGTCTCATATGGAAGCTTATAAAAAATGTGCGCATATATATATAAATGAAAATCATAAAAAAACTAGTTCAAAGATGACAACATATAAATAAGTGAAAGGGAAACCAGGCAGCTCCTTTAAAGCTCAAATGAACTTTTGTTGTTCTAATTAGTAGATAAAATCTATAGATATATCTTTGCACATTCCCTTATCTATAATTATTAATCAAACCAAATAACTATTTTGAACAAACTAAAGTTAATTTCTACTTTAGCTCGTATTTTGTAGCTTTGCTTCTTCCATATTGTTGTTATTATCATATACTTTTAATTGCATGTCAACAATTATGTACATGCTTCAGTTTTTATTTTTATTTTTTTAATCCAAAGGATATCATTTTTAAAAGTAAACATTTCTAGCTAGGGGTGTAGCAATGTGTACTTTCAATTTAGATATTAAAAATAATTTTAAATTAAAAATAAAATAACCTCTGTAATTATAATAACTAGTACCCAAATTGGTACAAATAGTATCACTCTTCACATATTCCTCTCTTGCCAAAAAAACATAGTGAAGTTATTTAATACAGGCTGTTAGTGATAATTGTTTAAAATGCAGAATCCAGCAAAGAGATGAGAGCATATATAACAGTACAAAATAAATCAAAGGCTAAAGTAAAAGTTAAGAGGCAAATCTTTCAATTCCTTTGAACATTTCCATCTCTTCTCTTACGTCCAAACCTTATATTCCCAACCATCCTACAATGTACTGTCATATCATGAATGCATGGCTACAAACTTAGGTAGTCGTTCAAAATCAATCTCCAAATTTATACAATTAGCTAATGTTGCAGCTTTCTTTGGAATTCTTTTGATTGATGGACACAAACAACAGATCATATACAACTGGAATGAATATGTTCTCATTTGACAATTAACTTTTGTGTTGCTTTTATCATATTATTTTGAAAATAATATACTTTACTCTTCGTATATCAACCCCTTATATGTTTGCCCAATCAATAGATCATATCTTATTATGTTTTAAAAAAATATCACAATCATCTTTGAAGTTTTGAATATTTCCAAACACACTCCTACCACATCATTATATCTTGAAAGGGTTTATTAGTCTATGTCAATTAAATTGTGAATATGAATTAATATATATTATATCGTACGATATAACTATTATATAATACAAAATTTCGCTATACTCATAATTTTTTATTTGTATTGTATGAAACTAAAAATTATGATCATGCGATTCAATTATTCAAGCCCTAGTACCTTAAGTTCTGTAAATTGATAAAATTTAAAGCTCTTGTTAGACGATCCAATGTAGAGGCATATGCCAGAAGAGCTGTTATATGATATTATGTCCGTCGATTTTTTTGACTTTATAGTACAACTACATATGGCCTTATGCTATGTATGTGAAACAGCATTTGTTTGTTAGGCTAAACCTTTTTGGCTCGAATATGCATGACACCTGTTATGGGAGACGGGTCATCAAGTGAGTTAACAAGGGACAAAATAAGTTACTATGCATGACTGAATTCGTCTTTGTGAAGATCAAAACCTTCGAATAAGATTTTGTTCTTCGTTTTACTTATAAAAAGGGTGAATTTTAGGTTGAATAGGAATATAGATCTATCTTAGTTATATTCTCTCACCCAACAAAGTTTTGATTACATAGACAGTAAATGATCTCGATATCACATTAGGTTTATATAGACAGTAAATGATCTCGATATCACATTAGGTTTATGTATTTATATAATTTAAATATTCCTGACATCCTTTGATTTTTAGATGTTGATGAGAATATATGTAATAAGTTATATAAGGCAATATTGGGTAGCAATTTTTTGTTAATTTAATGGAATAAAATTATATATACAAACAAATTACACAAATTTATTTATACAAATTGAAACAACAATTTATGATTAGATGATATAACTGTTTACTTTTTTCTTTCACTTCAAAATCACTCAATTAGATGTCACCACATTAGTTTGTATAGATAAGTTTGTACAATTTATTTGTACATATAATATTAATTTAATTTAATTAATAAATAATGTTATGTACACAAACAATATATCATTATGTGATTGAATAGTTAAAAATTAAAGATAAAATAAAAGTAGTGCTATGTGTATAACTTTATGCACAAACGATATGTTATCATGTGGTTAGATAGTTGAAAATTGAAGACAAAACAATATTCAATTACATAATGATAAATAATTGTTTGTGCGTAAAATTGTACAAAAAAGTTATGCATAAAGTTATACACAAAAATTATTTATATAATTTTTTTAATAAAATAATATCTAATTATATAATAATATATCATTATTTACGTACATAATGTTATTGTTTATTAATATTCTTAGAGATGTTAGTTTGTAGGATTTACCTCGTTGGATGACAAAGAAGAGGTTTACCTGGGGATAAAATTGGGCCGCAGCAGAATCATTAATAGACCCACTTACATAAACATTTTCTGAGCCTTGCCTTTACAAACACTTTACTATCCGCATCCCGCTGATGCCTCACACGTCTAAATATGGATGATGGAGATGTTAAAAGTTCATATGGAAAAAAATGGAACACCAACACAAAAGTTGTATGCCCGTCTGCGAAGATTAATAACACCTGCTACTTCTCTGGACTTTCTTAATCTTGTGATTATGACACCCACTTCATTTTCTTTTATAGGATTATAGCTGTTTCCAACATTCTTTAATAACCAACTGAAAATGACATTTTCCCACTAATTATATTGCCATCATTCTTTACATTTTGGAAGGAAAGGTTAACTTTAAATTTCATCTGGTTAACCAATTATTCATCTTTCTCATTAATAGTATTCTAGAGTTGTGACCATTTGACAATTTAATTTTCTCATTCAGTGCACCAACTGAATGTGTAAATTGGAAAAAGGAAAAAAACCCACTCATTAAATGCAAATAAATCTAAAATTCAGCAACTAGAAACTCCTTAGCATAAAAAATTGAACATCAACTCCCCAGATAAGAAAACAATATAATATAGATGATTCCAAACCTCTTTTAGAATAATGTTGTTTTCAGAAGGCATAGGATTCAAGGAACACACTCCAAACTTGTTGACCATCTCATAACTACCTGCCCTTCTAAGGAAAGTGAGGTTAAACAAGTAAGTTAAAGTTAAAACCACCCCAGAGCTTAGGCTGGAAATGCTGCATGTTAGTCATGGCAACCAACACCAAGCTTGCTCTTAACATAACAACATCAGCATGTGGCTCACTGTAAACTACCAGTCGCTGGTATAGAGGTGGTTTGGGGAAATGAGTGATGCACCATCATACTGTTATCCAAACCATTAGCTAATGTGCTACTGCCCTTCACTGTTTGCTCCAAAAGTTGAACAAGTGACATAAATATTTCCATCCTTGTGACATCCCTGTTTGCCTGCATAAGGAATCCATGGAAAAAGCATGTTTTTTAAAGTTTTCCCATGAACAAATTTATGGTCAAATAATTCAAAGACTAGGGCCATCCATTGTTGTATCATAATAGATTTGCAACGAGTAATTGTTGATTGGTAATAGCAACATTGCTCTAGTAGATATTACCTCAACTGCAAAACGTGCCCAGATCTTGTCGTTCCTAGTTTCCATCACCCCCTTCAAGATAGTCAATCCCAATCCCCTTATGAGGTCAGCTATTTCCAAAAAGAAACCCCTCTCCTCACAAAGCATCTGTCACAAAAAAAAAAAAAAAAAAACCATAAACAATTGTTTGAACCAACCAATAAAGCTAATCAACAGGTAGTCACTACCTCCACAAGCATCTGTCGAGGTGGATTCAGATCTTCAACAATGATAGGACAGACCATAGATTGTGAACCAACTTCAAAAGCCCAGGTTGCCCCTCCCTCAAAGTTGTCTTTCAACACTAACCCACCTTCCTTGCTGATAATCTGCAAGTTCAGGAATGTATAAAACAATTGCCCAAGAAATTCTTGTGTAAAAGACACGAATGGTGCACCAACAAAAGAACGACGGTGAAAGGGCGCACTTCGAACATTTCACAGATTAAGTCTGTTTTTCATGTAATATACAATATTTTTGCATAATTCTATATGAATTGTCAATTGTATTAATACATCCCATAACCAAAAACTATTCTGTTGTCAAGCTAATAAAACCTAAGAAATTCAAACGTTCTAATAAAATCAGGTGCCATAAATCTATGAAATTGGCATGGTTACCCCAGAACAATCAAAACCATGTTTGCTCTGTCAACTTCCACAAAAGGGTAGCTAAATAGAGAAATGAGTGAAGAGAGTAGATGTCACCTGTACCTTAGACTCCCCTGTTTGTTTAAGCTTGTCTGCATGCTTAGTCACACTTTGCAAGAAAAGCATATGCTTGATGGTACGCTCCAGAAGTGCATCTATGCTACACTGTTAAAACACACCAAAGGATTGAAGAATAGCATCAAATCAGGATATCTAATATTATGTGCGAGAAAAAAAAAAAAGAAAGAAAGATGAAGAGATATGAAAGGAAAAAGATAGATGCAATTACTTTTGCTCCATTCGGTACAATTTCCCGCAATTCTTTCACACGATCTTGAATCATTTGACGATCTTTTGGCCTAGGTCGTGGGTTCTCTCCAGGTTTAAGTCTTTTGCGATTTGATTTAGTCATGTCATCATTCCTTTTAGAGAGTGCAGTTGAGACACTACCATCATGCTTCACACTATGACCCTGTTCGACCCAAGAACTGATATGGGATCCATAAATAGAAGTAGTTTGAGAACAATTTGCCCCGTCATCCTTGCTACAGCCTGATTGAAAAGAAGTAGATCCTATAGTCCCTGCCTTTGCCATGGACTTGGGCAGGCCAAATAGCTCCCCTTGCACGAAATTCGATAAATTAACCTGGCCACACGACTGTGGAGCACTAGGAATAGAGGAACTACTAATTTTCGACACCGTTGTTCCACAAGAAACATTATCTTCCGAAATCTGCTTAGCACTGGAGTGGGCCCTTGAGACCACAGCATCTAAAAGATGTTCAGTTCCCATCCCAGAGAACATAACAGTGTTTAATAAACCTTCATTAACTGAATGAAAATCAGAACTTACATCTGGCTCATTCAAACACATTGAACTATCCTTACCCAGATTTTGCCCATCTGCATGAAAATTGTTCCAGTTTCCATTGAGGAGCTTATTTTTGAAATCAGCACCCAAAACATCGAATAAGTCATCCCCCGATGGAGGTTGTTTAAATCCATCTTCAAATTTAGCACTGATAGACCTTAGAGCTGTATCTGAATCGTCATGCTTTTGGCAATCATAAATAACTCCAGGAGTTTGCCCACTCAAAGACATACTTTCATGAGGATGGTTGTTAAATGCTTGAAACAAAACATTGCCCCCCTTTTCTTTCATGGAGGCCAAATCATTTTGACTATGCTTAACATCTGACAGACTGGAGCCTCCTGAGAGCATCTCACTCGTGGTTAATTGATCTACAAGACCAGACAAAGGAAACTCCTCCACTTTTGATGGATTGCAATTTTTAATCCCCATACCAGCCTGGTGTAAGCCATACAGATTACTGTCAGCTAGTTTCTGTGGATTTGACTGAGAGCATGAAAGTGAATTTGAACTCATTTGACCGATCATTCTGCGACATAACTCACTTCCGTCAAGCAATTGCGTCGGAACAGAACCTCCATTTAACCCTCCAATTTTTCTCAACTGAGAAGCTACAAATCTATCAACATTTGCTTCATTTGCTTTATTTGTAACATCTAGAATAGCAGCATCTGTCAAAATCTGCTCAGCTGACTTAAACCTGCTACTTGACTGATCAAAAGTAGGTTGATAAATGAATGCTGTCCTTGAATTACATAAAGAAGCCTGCTGGTTCAGCCACACATCTGAACTTGTGCGAATTACTTCAGCATCCACACCTCCATTCCCCAATTGATCTCCAAATGGAAGATCCGGCTTTAACACTCGACTGAATTTTGGTATGCAGTGATCATCATGGGATTTAACTGAAGTTTGAGCCATAGTAGGAGTTTGAAATGTTGACGCACTAGCCTGTGCACTATGTTGAATCTGTCTACCCAGAGAACCCAAAACTTGACCAACTAGCCTTGATGGTTGAGATGAGCTGCTCTGTTGATTGTAGCTGCCAAGAGCTACAGGAGTGGAGCTTATCACCTTATGAATTCCAGATGGATCCATAGAAACAGGCATTTCACTAGAAATAGGTACCCCAATTTTCCAATCAGATTCTTTTGCTCCATAATGTTCAGAAAGAAGAGCTCCAGGGAAACAACCCAATTGGAGGATTAAATTCTTCACATAATTTACAAATTCAATGTTCTCCACAATCTGAAGTAGAATGGATGGAAAGAATAACATTTAGACTTAAGACAATTTCATATATTCAACAAATTATCTTGGCCTCAGAACAAACTACGTATAAATAAAGAATGTTAAATTTTAGCGCATATCTAGTGGAGACAACAAGTAACTAAAAGGACTTACGGATAAGGAAGAACCAAGCTGAACAACGCCATGAGGATTAACAGGTATAACAGCAACTGTCTGCAAATCAAACACAGGCATTGTAATTAACAAACAGTAATATGTGAAACAATTCAAAAAGCAGGATATATAAAAAGCCATCATACCTGCATGCCAGCAGAAAATTGGAGATGCACCTCATTTTGAACCTAAAAGCACAAAATCAAGAAGTTATACAAATTATACAGCAATATGCTGACTTGTTAAAGATAGTTTTGGCTCCCAAAAAATACAATAGCTTAACTTAGGTTACAAGAGAATTCATAAAAAATATCAGCTACCATTAGCCTCCATCTAAATAATATCATTATTACCACAGATAATAACTTAACTCTGTCAAGCTATGGCAATATGGTTGTTTTCTCAATGATAGAGCATTTTATCATAAACTTAATTTTAAAAAAATAAATGTCATAAATGCTTGAAGAAAATCATGTCAGTGAGGAAGCCTAATCCTTCTACCATTTTATTGGCATAGAACTCTCCTACATAGAAATAGACACAATTAGAAGTTTGTAAAATACCTCTGGTGGATGGGCATCTCTAATATGACTATTCGCAAGAATCCACTGGTGGTTTCCTGTGAAAGCAGCCCGCCCTACCATTCTGGAAGAAAAGGGAAAAAAAAATGCTTCATAAATTTGATTTACAACAAAATCACCCTTAAAAATATGAGACTGAAAGTAAGAGTGTGAGAAAGTAGCATACCCTTCACCTAATACATGAACATGATTATCCAACATCATTTTGTTAATTAGTTGTTGCACTCTATCTCCTGCTTGATTCCCAAGCAGTGAGGAGCCAATATCAGAAGTACCCCAGCATCCTTCCCACCCTCCAAAAGGTACTTCAGGATTTGGTGATGGTTCATTGTAATGTTCTTCCCAAATCAATAACCTGAAAACGAAAACAAACTAAATACTATTGCAAGATAATCATTTACTTTATATCACACATCGAGAACTCTAGATGCAATAGTTGTCAGCAATGCAAAACACTTGAAATCCAACTGCACCCCTTTGCTTGCTAACAAGAAGATTTGAACAAACCAAATAAAAAATAATTTTTTTTACAAAAAAAAGGGTAAAACTAAACTTCACAAAACTTCTACAAGGAAAGAAAAAGAAAACTTATAAAAGAAAAGAAAGTAAACAAAAGAAAAAGAGAAAAAGAACAAAGGAAACTCGAAATAGAGCAATTTTTTTTTTTTTTTGGGGGGAGAAGTAGAGAAAATAGTTATTGAAGATTATTTGCAGAAGAACATCCATTTTTTTTGTCTAGAAACAAAATCTATTCGAAGGAGCCAAATATAGCATGACAAAAAAACAACTAAAGAGCATATTGGTTGAATAACTGGTAAAAATGGCAACTTTATATTGCTAAAAACAAGAAAATAGGAACGAATAGAATCAAACAAACACTAAATCTATAGACTGATATGATCTAACAAAAAAACCAAAATAGAGGGAGGGTTTGTCAAACTAAAACAAATATACTTTTCCACTCAGATTCCTAAAGACAAAACACATACCTCCAAAAATGAAAGTATCAATTACAAATCAGAATACGCTTCAACTCTAACCAATCACTCTCTACCATCTCAATCTCAATTGTTTCTACAAACGAAATTATCATTTAAAAAGAAATTATAAATTTATCACTTATATGCATACCATTTTTTCGCTTTAATTAAATCAGAAATAAACCAGAAAACTTGGGAAAAAAGCTCGACCTTTCATCGACTTTCCCAGAAACTAAAGAACGAGAAAACCAGAAACTAACATAAAAAAGAAAACTTACTTAGTGTTGTGGCAGCCGATCTTCCAAAACACAGAATAAGACCATTGATTCGAAGAACAAAAGGCTTTTAAAACCTCTTTTAGTACAATACCCATTTTTTCTAGAATTTTTTTTTTTTTACAGCAAAACAAATCAATAACAAGCAGAGAAAAGAATCAGAATCTAACTTCCTCGGCATGACCCTCTTCCAGCTTGCTTCGTTCTCAAACCACCACTCCTTTTTCTCTCCGGATCCAAGTTTCCACCAATCATTCTTCCAAAACCCATGTTTATTGTAAGTTATATTAAACTTAAATAAACACGAAAGTGTATTCGAAAGTGTTAGTGGCAGCCATTTGAAGTTGGGAGCTGAGATTTAGTTTTGAGTTTTTTGAGTGTTTAGAGTTCTGAGTTTTTCTGTGTGTGAGATGAGCTCAAGATTTTGATTAGAATGTGTCATGTGCGTGTGCCTTGATGTAGGAAGTGTGGTTAAAGAAACAGGCATAAAGTTCAGAATAAATTACGAGAAGTGGTACTGTGTTAGTTTTGTCGGTTTCTGGACAGGGAGCTGTTGGTGAGTCTGAACAGGTGACGAGATAGTGCGGGTGTGGTGTAGTGCTGACGTCATATTGACTATTGACATTGCTTTTTCAGTAAATTACGTAAAACCCACAACAGGCGCTTTGAAGGTTCATCGGATGCTCAACTGGTTGGCTTTTACCGCATCATTTGTTAGGCTTTTAGCTAGTGGATAGATAAATAAATGTAAGCAGAGCCGTTGGATGGTCTTAGAGCTGATGATTTGTCATCGCCTCATGCGCAGTGTTGAGCCAATAACCTCCATTTAAAGTGCTTGAAGTTGCAGTCAATCAAACCCTATTTTCCTTTTTCAACTGTCCAAATATTTAGCAGGCACTCTTATTGATGACTAATGACTTTGAACCCCCAAAATTTCTAATAAATACATGTTCCTCCTTTGGCATTTGTATCTAGATTCTAGCTAGTTTTACCCATTGTTATATTAACAGCTAACCTATGGTTTGAAATTAGGAGGGAAAGAGTCATGTTGTAAAAGATTGGGGACTGCACAAATGATATACCTATAAACCCTAGTCCTGTTGCATAGGGCTAGAGCTGAATTGACCTAACTCCGGCTCAAAAGCATACTTACTCCATTTATTTTTTGTTGAAATTTATTTACTTCGAAAAAAGGGTTCAATTCATTTTTAAAACGAATTGGATTCGAGCTATAATGAGTTTGTTTTTGTTTAACTCATGAGCTAAATAGAAGATTTAATTATGTTTGAATTAGGCTCATAGTTAAATTTGAATTATGTTAAATAATTATTAAATAATATTATTTTGTCAATGAGTTATATATCTGAACTATAAATTTGAATCAAATTTAAATCGAATTCAAATCAAACTATTTTTATTCATATTAAACTTGAATAATCCTTAATGGTAATTCAATGAATTCAAGTCAAACTTGAATCAAAGGATATTTGAACTTAATTCCATTTGTATCAACCCCTAATCCTGCAGCTTAAATTAACATGGGGGGATAAATTGTATATATTTTATTCATTATTTGAAATGGTAATAAAATCCAAGTGTTAAAATATATAAAAATTGTGCATTGATTTCGTTAATTATATTCTTTGGTTAGTCGTTCGAGATGCCATGCCAGTTAATTGTGATTAAACAAGCAGATAATGTTGTTTAGTTTAATCTAAAACTTTGCTAGGTGGCTGTGAATATTTGCTGCTTCTATTCTGTACCTCTTTCTTTTGAATAGATTATAAAATATTACAGCTTCTTATGGTGGGTGGTGGGTGGGTATAGAGAGATACTAATTATGTTTAAGTTATCTAGGTTTAGATTACATGATAATGACTTGTTAGCCATTGATGAAGAAAATGAATGGCTATGATTGATGGGTTGGTGACTGGGGGTCTGTCACTTGTGGGAATAATTCGATAAATAAATAAATAATGGTGAGACTCTGAGAGACATAAAAAGATGGAACATTAGTTGGATACACATGAGAGAGTGTTTCTTTTTACTTATAGTAATTTTTGTGGGAGAATGGATAAAAAGATTCCTGTTCAATCTGCTCATTTTTTTTATTTTATTATTTTTTGACTGGACTCCTACTCCTACTCCTACTTCTTGCTCTTGTCTTCCTTCTATATGCTACTTTAAAGACAAGAGTATGCTTTACTCTATCCAAGATAAAATATATAAATGAATAACAAAAAAAAAAAAAAACAAATATTAGTAGTTTTTATCAAAATAACCTATAATCTTAATGGTTTGTTGAACAATATAATGGTAGGATTATTATTTTTTAGGATAAGGGTTTATTTCTTCAATTAATATACAAGTTAAATTATAATTACTTTTTATTATTTAGAAAATATTATTTTCGGAGAAGGTTAATTGAAGTTATGCATACTCACTTTATTTAGATTTTAAGAATTACCATTTTAAGGTTTTAAAATTTAAGGAATAATATCGTATAAAATTTAATTAGTGATTTTGACTGTTTAAAAGAGTTATCCTAACTTCTATACTATATTAATGGTAGGTTGGGATGCTACATAACTAAAATATCCAATCTAAAAAGCAAAAGCATGTAGGTTATGTCAAAAGCTAGGGAAAACTTGGTTAAATTTCTTATTGGGAAGACTCATTTAAAGAAACAGAACTCATAACTTTTAGTAAAGCATAACTCCTAAATTATTGAGATGCATTTTGGATTATTTTAGGTCAATAACAAACAATATGTTGTTAGTAAACTAATTAGAGAGGCAAATATAAACCCTAAAAAAGAGACTTGTGAGAACTTTTGAGTATCCAAAGCTGACAATTCGTTGAAAGTGGATTGGGGTGCTGCTATAATTGAATCCCTAACAAGGAAAATAATATTTTTATCAAATCAGTATTGGTAAAAGGTTATCTAAAAAGCATTGAACAATTTAAAAGTGAAAACCAGTAACCCCATCTCTTAGAAAGAAAGTTCAATGGACCACTCTAAACAAAGTGTTAATTTAATTGGGTTTTGTGGCCCAATTTACCCGTTAAATGTACTTATTGGGTAGCAAAGCTCGAGATATTAAGGTTTGTTTAGAAGCAAAGTGGTAATAATTAAAGTTAAAACGATTTATTAGTAAATATCTAATCTTGATTATTCATCTCTAGTGGAAATGGGCAAGTTTTGTGAGGATAACAACTAGTATATTGAGTGGTTGAATTTGTAGATCTGCAAATCTCTTTTCTCTTGGCCCACTCTGGATTTAGTTGTCGATTTCAAAATCAACCCCGAATGATTTATAATCTTGCAACTTCGATTAGGCTAATTAAAGCTTAAAGGATGGATTGAGAATGAATAAAGCTTTGACTCGTAGACATTTTGATTTTAATTTAAGTGGGTAAATAAATAAGATGACCCACAAAGTCAGTAAGTCATTAATAAAAATGAATGAAAAGGGGATTGAGTCATTTTCAATTTCTGTGGCTGTGGAAAATGGCAAAGTGTGGAAAGGAAGTGCTCCACCACATCATTTGTAGAGAAGGATATGACAGAAAGGCAAGGCATTAATAAACTGTTATGCACAATGAGACAAATAAGTATGATAATCTTGACCATACGACATTGCAGTTTTGTAAATCCAATTTAGATTGTGCATCCTTTTTCATTCTTTCTCTCATTCATATATCCCCCACAAAATTTTCTCTCTTTTTCCCGGTTCAAAATATAGACTGAATTTTGGAAATTTTTTTGTAAAAAAAAGGTCTAAAATACTACTTCTCTATTGATTTTTATTCTATTGTAATTAACGTATTTCTTATTTCATTTTTTTAAATAACTTTGGTAAATTTATCTTATTCTATTGGACCCAATGAACTTAGGCCTAAGCTCAATGAACAAAATACTATAATGTTGGGTGAATTTTATATTGAGAAAATTTTATTAGGAATTGTGGGTTAGACTGTGGAGAGATGGGAAAGGCTTTGGGCCCAATTATGCCATGCTTCTGCTCTTTTCATCATGTGGCAGAAACTCAGAAAGATAAAGGGAGTATTGATGAGATATGATGATTTTTTGGGTGCTTTTATGATAAATTTGTATAGGAAAATTGAGTAGAGTAGACTTAATTAATAAATAATTAAATTGACTAGAGATTATTTTATTTGTTTCTTTTTCACTTTATTAATTAGCAACATGGCAAATAAGTTCCAAAAATGCCTTTAGAGATGCAAGTTCATCGTCATGGGTGATTGCACTTATTTTCTATTTTTCTTGTTACGGCTTGTTAAAGTTGAAAGGTTGGGTAAAGTTCAAAATTTTTTGATGTTCTTCAATTTGAAAAAAAAAAAAAAGAAATTTGATATATGTTTAAATTTAAAATTTGAAAGTATGTTTATAATGACAATTTCTCCATATAACTACTCTAACACTATAAAAAAAAAAAGACATTTGCGAGATAAAAATAAGAAGTGGATAAATATCTGATTATCATAAACACTATTTTTATGATTTTAGTGATTAATTATTTATACCCTCTTTAAAAACTAAATAAATTTATGACTTTAACAAGAAAAAATGGTTGTTAGAAATCCATTTTTCATCGTTAAAAAGTTATAATGACGAGAAAAGTCTCGTCATCGTGTATCCCCATTAAAAGTATTAACGATGATTGATTTTAAATTTCTGTACACCGTTGGATTGTTGTAACATAACTATGCTCTATTAAAAGTAATCATACACTGTTGTGGGTGCATTGTCCTAATATAGACTAATATGTCATACTACGAATGATGTAGAAAGAAAAGTCTCACATATGCCTCCTCGTATCGATCATAATGAACACATATGCTCTTGAGAGGAATTGGCCTCAAATGCTAAGTGAATGTGATGTGCTCATGGCTAAACTTGCTTGCGTACGGAAGCCACTAACTTAATTTGTGCTCATAGTGGCTTTCACCTTACTTGACTTATTCTTTCTCCCTCAATTACAAGGTTTCATTTCATTAACACGTGGCTATGGATACTACTACATACCTTTTACATTCTTATTGTCCTTCAGGATAGCCTTTCAAACACCTATGTTCAATACTTAACTTTATTTGTCTTTTTCTTTGAGTATGATTGTGCATCATTGGGTGCACAATCATGCATCCTTCTCTTTATGCATGACTTGATCCTTAATAACAGAGCTTGGTCATGACCTATTATATGAGCGTATATACCTAATTGCACAAGCTTACACTCTTTCTCTCTTGTGCATGGTTAACCCCTCACGGGCATCCTTGAGCGTGACTTAAGGCATATGTGTGCATAATCAAGTACACGTGCATGCATCCCTTCTCGTGCACGACCTACTTTTTTTTTTATGGTTGTATGTGTTTCCTAGGGGTAATATTGCATTTTATTCAGTGAACAATTGTAACCCTTTTTTATATGGGTGCCTATTACGACCTAGTTTATGTGTCACAGATGATCGTACATGTCTTTTGCTTGATCGTTTGTCAATCATCAAAGAAACTAGAGGTATCGTGCATACGAACATGCATGCCTTCATGCACGACCGTATGTGGTGTAAATTTCATAACATTATAAGCATATCATGGTTATGTTTATCCTTGATGCAATTGTGCATATACATTTGGACCTTACATCTAACATATCTCTAATGCCTTAAGAACATAAAAGTAAAGCTTCATCATAGATTGGAAAAATACACATGCATCTCAAGGTTTGTTTCATGACATAATATAATCTACCATAAATTGTCATCCTTACACTATATGTATATTTTGAGCATATGATTTCAGATATTATATCTTAACTCCCAATCCTATCAAGAAATTTATACACCATAACATCATAAATTTAAATATCATATCAATAAAATAGTGTGCACAAACAATGATATATCACTGTGTGATTGGGTGTTACTTTATCTCTAATTCAAGATTACCTAATCTCATGGTGATAACAAGATTACCTATCCACTTTATTATGACATCAAGTGAACAAGTGTGTAGTCTTCATGCACGACTATTCATTAACTTAAAATTCCAATAAAATATTTATTTAAATCTCTAACTTGAGCCATATTTATCTCAAACCATTAAAACATGTAAACATACCTTTTTGCCCTTGAGACGTACATGTTGGTGTTACAGAAACTTGTTGACTGCTTATCATGAAAGAAACTAGTTGGTTTTCAGTGGATTTACAATGTAAAAGTATGATGTAGATGACACAATCGAACATTTTAAAGCAATATTAGTGGCAAAAAGAGACACCCAAACTTATGGGATCAACTAGAGGCATTTGTACCTATTTCCAAGATCAATATAGTCAAAGTAGTGTATCATTGGTTGAAAACTTAGTCTAGTTGTTACAACTATTCAATGTGAAGAAGGCTTTCCTACATGGTGAATTATCCAAGTAGGTCCACATGGATCTCCTGTTATGATGTATAGTACCAAAAAAACATAGTCAAAAGGTGTGTAAATTAAAAAAATCATTATATGGATTGAAATAATCTTTCAAAGCTTAGTTTGGAAGGTTTACAAGGTCAATAATAGACCTTGATAATCATAAAAGTAATTTAGATCATACTCTATTCTTGAAAAAGCAAAAAGGTAAGATTATTGCACTTATTAGAGATGTGGATGACATGATGGTAATAAAATATGATCCAAAAGAAAGAGAGGCTTTACAAGGACACTTATCTTAAAACTATAAAATGAAAGATCTAGGCCTATATGCCTTAGATCGCTTTGAGGAAACATGGATGTCAAGATGTTAATTAGTTGGTATGCCAATAAAAGAAGGCTTGAAGTTGATTGTTGAACTTAATCAAATTCTTGCTAACAAAGGGATGTACTAAAGACTTATGGAAAGATTGATGTATATATCTCACATAAGACTCAACCTTGCTTATGCATTGAGTGTTATTAGTCAATATATGCATAATCTTAAAAAACAAAATGTAACACCCACTAGTAAGCTTAAGAGTATTCAAGTATTTTTCTCTATTTTATATGACTTGAGCTTGTGTATATGCTAAGTTGTTGGTAGGGATGGACGTTCATCACAAGGATGGATGCCTATTTGTGCCTAAAAAAGGGTAGAATAGTCAGTTCATGTCATATGTGTGAAAATGGTTGTGTAAGAAGAGGAACAATAGTGCATGGTTGAGGAAACAGTTGTTCATGCATTTTTCAAATTTGAATTTGGATAAGATATGTTTTCTAGTAATTTCAAGACATGTTTTAATGAAATAATAGTAGGAATGACCGTTTATAAAGGGTGAATAGTCATTCATCGAGTCTATTTGACAAAATAAAAAAAGGCGCAAGGCCTAATGTATTTATTTTGTACATATTGCTTCACCAGCCAAATAGAAAAATTGGGAGCATTGAAAGGCAGCAGAGATCATTAAGAAAGGAGAAGGAACAGTAAAAACTTAGAGCCATATGAAAAAAAGCAAGTTTATGGAGGAAAGGTAAGTAATTTAGCCTCTCATTTTAAGAACTCTATCATTTTTGGTATGATAAAGTCATTGATTACTTGTCGATTGTTTCTTAGTATGATTATGTGAAAAGTTATAATTAATAATAATGTTGTCATATTTAATAGATTAAATTATCGTATCAATTGAGGATTAAACATATATATTTGGGCATTAATGATGTTCACTAATAGTTTATGGAAGCATGAAATTGTGATCTATTGATTGGAAAATGATAAATGTATGTTGAATGTTGTTGTAACACCTACTGATATATCTAAGGGTATTTATGTCTTTTGCCTCGTATATGTGTATTTATGTGTGAGCAATATATGTGTATGAAATTGATGACACATGACCGTGTGGGGAAGCCGTAGGCCTCTGTGTGTGAAAAAAGGCGAAATTGTCTATTTTTATTTGTTGTCTTATTGTTGGCTAAGTTTGGAGGATATGCATGCTCATGCATCATCAGTACGTACTAATTTTGGATAAGGATGTGTTTCACGAGGATTTCAAAATGTGCCTTTATTAGGCAATGGCATGCACGGTCGTGTGTTAATGATGTACACCTGTGCATCACTATCTGAAATGGAATTAAAGGGGAATGCATTTGTATTGGCTAAAACTTGACCTTATTTTTCACAGAGAAAAACATAAAGTTTGTTGGAACTTTGAGAGCTTTGGAGACCTTAGACACAAGAAAGGATTTTTGGGAGATTATTCAAGGCCACATGAAGATTGTTGCTTCATTGAAGGGAAGGTAAGTATGCGAATGCTATATCCAAACTTCATGTATTTGGTGTTTAATTCAAGATTGATTAATTCTACAATGATGAAATTATGTTATGGATATGTTAATGGACTAAAAAGATAGACTCAACGATTGATTAAAATGACTTGATGCTAGCTTCTATGATTTATAGGTATGAATGTATTCTTGTATGATGTAATAGAAGAAACGTTTATGAGTGTTATTTTTTATTGATAATAGTTGTAGAGCAATTTAGTAATAGCATAAAATAGATTTAATATACGTGATTGATATAACGTATGTTTTAGAGAAAAATAGTTGTGTCGAGGATTATTAGTGAGATAAACAAACAAATTTGGTGATTGTGATATATTAAGTTGTTGTTTAGAGGTATTCAATGGTAAAATTGCTTGGTGTTAAATTGTTCTTGGTATGTGGACGGATTTTGATGCTATTCAAGGTGTTAGATAAACTAAGAAATACAAAAAATGAAGTTTGGAATTTTGGAAAATGTATGACATGCCTATGTGTTTTTGGGGAAAAATTCTCCTTATGTTAGGTTGTTTCCATAAAAGTGTGGATATGGGAACAGACACATAGTCATGTGCCCTACCTTAAAGATATACACCTCTATGCCCAAGGTTTTTGCTGTGTGGATTAAATAACACACACTTGTATATGTAGGATACACACCCATATACTTTTGGAGAAATTTGAGAATAAAAATATGAAAAGTTAACAAAGAAAGTAGAGAGTTCGGATATGAGTATAAGAGTTTAAAAATAACTAATTCACCCTCATAAGGGATAACTATGAGGAAAGCCAATAACAAGAATTTAACAAGGATTGTTGGTGATGAAAACTACTATAGGTGTATCTAATTGTATAGCGGTTTCGAGTCAAAACTGAAAATGATGTACTATATTAGTTTAAATTTTTGAGCTACATGTAGTGTAGTAGTGAAAACAATAAGACTAGTCTATATGACCTTTTATACCTTTGGATGATTATGCACCAAAGACATATGTTATAGCATTTGGGATACATATGCGATAGTGGAAAAGGCTTGGGATTCAGTGTTCTTTTGATAAGGTATCCTTAACTTAAGCCTGATTAGCATATATATAGGGTACACTTTATAGATGATATTTAGGATATCATATGTTTTCACCAGACATCTGAGATATTAACATACATTATTTGGCACTAGTCATCTAGAGTGACATCACCATTAAGAACTTAACGTTTGATGTCAAAATGTTTCAGATGGGCACCAAAGATACTAGATAAACATTAGTGTCTGTATGAGGATAGATAAATGATGAACACATAAAGATTTGGGATGTACACATATTTATTAGTTATTGTTGATCCCTTACTTATTGAGTGTGTTTCACTCATTGTGTCCTTTTTATAGTTTTGCAAGTAGAGTTATGAAGCAGCATGATTACAATAGGGGAGCTAACGAGTCAACTAGTAAAGGTGCATGAGGGTAAGGACATTATCATTATGTTTCATGATTAGATTTTTTATTTTGATTTGAGTTGTATTTATTTATTATACACATTGGATTTTATAGTTTGGTGTTTCAGACTTGCACAATGGCATGCACACCTACGCATTGCTCTATGAAGTGAAAATAAAAAGGAACGCATTTATGTTGGCTAAAATTTTACCATATTTTTCATAGAGAAAAATAGAGAATTTTTCAAAACTTTGGAGACTGTGGACGTAAGAAGGGATTTTTAGGAGATTATTCAAGGCCACATGAAGGTAAATAGGTAAACCCTATACCCAAACTTTATGTATTTGGTGTTTAATTTGGGATTGATTAATTCTATGATGATAAAATTATGTTGTGGATATGTTAATGCGCTAAAAGGATAAACTCAATGATTGATTAAAATGACTTGATGCTAGAATATATGATTTATGGGTATGAATGTATTCATATATGATGTTACAAATGAAACGTTTGTGAGTGTTATTTGTGACTGATAATGGTTGTAGAGCAATTTAGTAATAGCATGTAACAAATTTAGTATATGTGATTGATATAACATATGTTTTAGAGACATATAGTTATGTTGAGGATTATTAGTGAGAATAACAAACATATTTGGTTATTGTGATATATTGAGTTGTTGTTTAAAGGCATTTGGTGGTAAAGTTGTTTGACATGAAATTGGTATTGGTATGTGGATGAATTTTAATATTATTCATGCTATTAGATAAATTACGAAATATAGAAAATGAAGTTCAAATTTTTCGAAAATGTGCGACACATGTCTATGTTAGGTTATTGCCACGGGAGTGTGGATATAAGAATAGACACATGCTTGTGTGGTATAGGATACAGGGTCATATGCCTTGTCTCAAAGATACACACCTGTGTACTTAGAGTTTTTGTCATGTGGATTAAATAACACACACCTATGTGTACGAGATACACATCTATGTATTTTTGAAAAAATTTGAGAATAAAGATATGAGAAGTTAACAAGGAAAGTATGGAGTTTGGATATGAGTATAAGAATTTAGAAATATCTAATTTACCCCTAAAAGGGATGACTATGAGGAAAGCCAATGATGAAACCCTAACAAAAGTTGTTGGTGATGGAAACCACTGTAGGTGTGTCTGACTGTGTGGACAACAACACATACCCTGACTAAAGTAGTTTCAGGTTGAAACTAGAAATGATATACTATACTAGTTTAGACCACTAAGTTGTGTACAATGTGATAATGAAAGTAATAAGGTTAGTCTGTGTAACCTTGATACCTTTGGATGATTATACATCGACAACAAGTGTCATAACACCTGGGATACAATGTGATAATAAGGGAGGCTCGGGGTCTCACTACTATTTTGATATGACATCTTTAGCCCAAGCTCAACCAACATATTTATAGGGTATACTTTATAGATGACATTCGGGATGTCACATGCATTCACCAAACATTTAGGACGTCAACATACATCGTTTGACCCTAGTCATCTAGGATGATATCGCCATCGGGAACTAGGTGTTAGACACTGAGATGTTTTGAATAGACATTGGGGATGTTGGGTAAATATTCGTGTCTTTGTGAGCATAGATAAATGAGGAACACATAATGTTTTGGGATGCACACATATTTATTGGTTATTGTTGATCACCTACTTATTGAGTGTGATTCATTCACCATGTCCTTTTTATGATTTTACAGGTAGAGTTATGGAGCAATATGGTGACAACAGGGACTTAGTAAGTCAGCTAATGGAAACGCATGAGGGTAGGGCATTATCATCATTTTCCATGGTTGGACTTTTTTATTTGGATTTGAGTTGTATTTATTTATTATGCACATTGAATTTTATAGTTTGGTGTTTCAGATTTTGTTATTTTGGTTTATAAAATAATAAATGCACTTTTAGGGTTGTTGGTGATATTTATTATTGCATGTTTGATTTAAATATTTATACATTAAAATTTTAAGTTGACACATCTCTGCGGGTGTATATTCCATATAGGGTTATGTATCTAAAGAGGGGTGTTACAATTCTTAACATTTTTAAAGACATTTAGAGATTATTTGGAATGTTTTTTAGACTTTAGATTGTAGCTACCAGACTAGAAAATATAGAATCAAATAAGTTATAAATTCCCAGACATTGATAAACACCTGTTCATCCTTTAGAAGGAAAAAGAACTCGTCAGTCACACAAAGCGCATTCGTTTTAGGAGTGAGACATCAATGTTCATTCATTATGGGATTGATACCCATTAGTGCCATTGTAGGATGAACTATGATATTAAGAGAGGAATAAATGTTAAAGGTTTAACGACGTTAATCAAACGTTAATAGGCCGTTAGTCAATAGATTGGTGAATGTCTATTCATAGCAAGATGTATTCTCGTTCATAGGCTTAATTAGATGAATAATAAACAAAGGCTAATGACGCCCATTAATGTAGTATAAAAGGACTATTTTACCCTTATTCTAAATGTTGACGTGGGGAGTAAGATAGAAAGGCTTGGAAGAGGCAAGAATAAGATAGCTAACTAATCTAAGGTACCTAACTATGTGAAAGATGACATAGACCCTGGCCAAGGCAAATTCAGATTGAAAATAGAGAGAGTTAAGGAAAGTGGTGTACACCAAGATACCTATCAATTGTATGCATAGGTGTTATTATACGTAAAAGTAATAAGGCTATATGAGAGAGATATCCATGAGATACATCATGCACTTGGCGCCAAGATATATTTGCCATTTATGTTAATTTAGGTATGCATGGTAAGGGAGACTAAAATAAGTTAGTTCCTTAGGTGGTCAATGAGATGCATCACACACGCGCTCGTGATAAGGGTCATCCTATAATAGTAATTCAGTTAATAATCCCATAGATATACGTATATGGTAAGGGACATACTGTAATTAATTTTTCCATATGATTAAGGTATCATAGCTAGTTAACCCAATAATCTAGTTAGTATTGTGAATGAGGCAAATAGATAATATACATTTTGGGTATCAATTACTTTCATGGGAGCATTTAATATACCAAGTTTAGTTTAGGCCTTAGTCATCCAGGATGATGTTGCCTATGTATTACGGCACAAGGGTATCAAAAGGAGATAGATAGGTATAAAAGGTTGTTGGAGAACATCCGATTAACCACATGGTAACTTAGTGGTGGAACACAATAGTTTATGAGTTATGTTGTGTGCAAGGTATCAAAATGTCACCTATTTACTCAGTGTTTTCACTCATGTGATTCTTTTTTATGATTTTGTAGATAGATGTGAGTAATGAGGCATGCGAGGGAGCCAGATATCCAGCTCACATCATTGCATGAGGATGAAGGGCATTTTCATCTTTAGCAATTTATGACTTTTATGCATTTTCATTTTTGGATAAAGTTTATGTTTATGCACATTTATGTAGATTGGTGTTTTCAGACACTATAGTTATGATGATGTTTTATTTATACATGTAAATGGGACTTTTGAGTTACACCTTTTTGCACTCATTAATGTTGAAGTTTTTATATTCATGCTTTATATTTTATTGTAATTGGTCAAAGTTTAAGTTAGATACGTCTCTTTAGGTTTATATTCTACCTTGGAGTATGTATCTAAAGAAATGTATTACACAACATATGAATGCAATTGTAAACCCTACAAGTACGACCTAAAGGTATAATGGTCATTTTGAATTTAATTCAATGTTTAAACCTCTCAACCATTTTTGCAAGGTAAATTAACTTATAACATCTTAAGGCTATGCCCTAAGTTGATTTATTAAAAGTTAAAAGGAAAAAAAACTTTTATAGTTGTATGTTTACTAACAAACCTATACTGTGGAAAAAAACAAACTATCCTAACCATTTTAGTTAAAAAAAAATTATTTTCTAATAAAGAAATGAGTGAATCTATAACAACTTTGAATTTTGCTACTTTACTTTTTGTAATTTGTGCTAAAAGAGCTAGAGATTAGTGTGTTTCTTTTCTAGGCATCGCCTTATCATAGATGCCCTTTCTTGGTGTCAATAGATACACTACAAACTTTGCATATTTTATGTCTCTTTTCGTTGTCTAGTCTAGGAAGGTTGTTTCAATTTCTTAAAATGTTGTTATAGCTTAGAAATTTGTCTTTTATTTTCTATTTTTGTCAGTCTGCTACTCATTTGTGATTAGGTAGATGTAGTTTTGACTGTACATTGAATTGCAACATTTGGATTTTTAGGTTAAGAGAATAAAAATAGATCAAACTTGCCCATTTTTGGGGTCATTCTAGGAAAATGAACATAACAGTCATTAACAACGTATTTGAAAAAAGCTAATCCTCGAACTTTAAAATTTTGAGAATTTATTATGAATATCTTGAAAAAAAAAATTAAAATATAATATTGCTATAATAAGTTTGTTATACTTAAATAAATACTAATATAAATAAGATAATTAAAAATAGTATAACAATAATAAATTGAGAGAAAATAAGAATGGATATTGCTCTAATAAGTTTGCTATATATATATATATATATATATATGTTATCATATATATCCTTAATTCAGATTGGAGCCCATTGCAAAAATAACAGTACTGAAAAACGAAGGTTTGGCCTATGATGTTATGCTATGCCAGAACTTTCTGTTTTACTCACGAGTGCAGATTCTAATTTTGCTGATTTTGTTTTTTTGAGACATTAATCTAGCATGAGATTTGTGCGCATGAATTGGAAATTCATTAACAGGACTTTTTTGTTTTGAACAAAAGGTCAATGTAAATATCCATTCACATTCTGTAAATGTCAAATGGCATGCACGGGACTCCAGATTTTCTGGGATATGTTAGTTGCATCTCTCTCTTGTTTGCATATGATCAGATGTTTGCATCGGATAAACAGCACGTGCATTAAAACTAGCTTGCTGTTGTCCATCTTTCACCTATTTTGGAAAGTTTAAAGAAATTAATTATAGTCTTAATTAGGAGGGTTCTATAGTACCTATTTAACCTTCTTAATTTTCTTTTTTCTGTTTCAAATTTTCGGAAATAATACATGTAAATTGCATTATAAGAGAAGATGAAATGCGTAGATTTCACTGGGAAATTAATGAAAATAAAACATTAACATGATGATGATCCATGCAAGATTGTGCTTAGTGAAGTACAGAAAAAGCCAATGAATGGTATGAACATTAGAAATAGGCGTCCATGCACATATGATTAAAATTGCAGAAATTTAATTTAAATATTTGATAATTTTGGAAGCAGAAGTTAAAGTGAAGATCAGAATTAAATGAATTGCAGCCAGAGGGTAACGAAGGCAGAGAGAGAGAGAGAGAGAGAGATGAAGTTGATTCAGACGTGTAAAACACGTTTCAGGGTCCATAATTGAATTTCAACTAAAGCCATCTTAACAAAAGCTTGTGGGATCTGGAATGGATTGACAACTGCTTGTATATGTGCACTATAAACTGAGTGGAGTTGGACACAGATTGGATTTGCAATGACAAGTATTTGGAATATTGTGCCACAACTATTTGTTATATTTCACTTTATTATGTGGGCCGTTTATTTATTTCTTATCACTAGGATATGCAAATAAAACACAGAATAAGCTATTTGTCAAGATTACATGAGTAGACATAAGTAGGGATGAATTCAAAACTGAACCGTGTTCGAACTCGGTTTGATTTGAGTGTGTCATCAGACATGAACTCTAGCTAGCCTCAAAACCATTTGAGTTTGACTCAAATTTGAGTTCGAATCGAATTTTGAGCTTAATTCAGTAAACAATATAATATTTTAATATGTATTAGTATAAAGGATGTCGTTTTAATTGATTCACATTGAAATATGCAGGCCATATGAGGCACTGACAGATTTTATTAATACTGTCTATAAATGCTAAGTTTGGTTTCTTTCATATACCTTGTGTAAATTAAATCAGACTCTTTACTTTTTATGCTAATAATATGTGTCACAAGGAGCACACAATTACATATGATCTCAAGCTATTGTACGTTGGCATCTCTGGGAATGCCATCTGAATTTTGCATAACTGGAATTGACCTTCCTTTCATTGATTCTACAATGCCATCTAAATTTCTTTTGCACCTCTATATAATTCATTTTCGAGTATAATCATTCAGTTTTTGGGAAAAATCATTCAGTTTTTGGAAATTTATTGCTCTTTCCCAAAGGACAGGAGATCCAAAGTATCGGCATAATGTATATTCCTTGTGTGCTTTTACATGTGTGATGGAGTATGTTATTCATTGTGGTGTGTTAAAAATTGTTCACATAGGTCATTTTCGTTTGCCTTTATAGGTTCCTCAATTCATCGTGGTGCTTTTACGAACATGTTGCCTTTATAAATTTTGTTTTTCATTTATGTTGATTTCATTTATACTCTATAGCTGCTGAATATGGTCTAAGACTCCTAAATTTCGTTTTTCATTATGTAATCCAAATGCATTGAAGAAATATCAATTTAGGTTGAGGTCCCTCTCATGTCTGAACTACAGTTCGAAAGCAACCTTCCCATTCCTCAATGGCTGTAAAGGGGAAGGAAATATCAATTCGGGTACCTTGGCTATGTGATTTTGTAGACAACATAGAAGTAAATACAACCTTTATAGAAGAATTTGAAAGGTCTAACAATGGTGAAGAAAATGTCAGTGAACCAGAAGAATTAATGTTTGAAGGGAAATTTGCATCGCATACTCCTTCAGTTATCCCACCTAACAAAGAGAGAAAAACCTTTGTTGTTTGAGAGTGCTTTCTGATAGAAACGATTATAACGATGGGGATGTTAAATTTGTTGTATGCAAGTTCTATAAGAAAATGTTGAAACTGCAAAAGACACATTCATCAACATACCTTTCTTGTCGTATGGAACAATGTCCTAAGAGAAAGAAGACATTGGGAAAATAGAGTGTTTCAAATAGGCAAACAATGTTAGGGTTTAAGCCAACACAAGTAGATTTCCCAAACTCCCTAACTCCACCTATATTGAGGACGAACGCAAAATATGATCATGATAAGGTACAACTTAAATACTTAAGTAACTTGTTTGGTTAATTACTTCAATTATCATACTAATTTATGTTAAAAATAATTAACAATTATTATGATTCAATATGCAAGTGCGAGAGCTCTTGCTCATATGATTTGGATGGACGAATTTATGTTCAATGTGGTTGAATATGTTGGCTTCAACTACTTTTGTAGCATTCTACAACCACTATACAAGAGAATTGGAAGGAAACAAGCAAAATCTGATTGTGATCAAGTTGTGCAAGCCTAAACCAAAGAATTGAATAAACTTTTCCAAGAGTTAAGAAGGATAAGTATGACAACCAATTTACGAAAGTTAGATGCACAAACCACTGAATATGTGGTCATAACAGTGCATTGGGTGGATCAAGAATGGACTTTACATAAACGTATTATTGGCTTTGTCCATGTTCCTCTCTCGAGGAAAGGGAAAAATGTTGTGCAGGCTATGTTCAATATTTGAGGAATGGGGTATTTAGAATAAGGCAAAATTCTTTCTAATTATGCTTATACAATGTTTATTTCTTGATTGATAAGTGGTAACCTTAATAAACATGTTAATTATGTGCTAATAGGTACACACCATCATTGTGGACAATGCATCAACGAATGATAAGTGTATTGCATCATTGAAGGATGATTTTAAAGCGCAAAGATCATTAGTTTGCGGGGGACAGTTATTCCATGTTCTATGCATGATGCGCATTGTCAATTTTCTTGTTCATGATGGTATAAGTGAGATTAAGTGGATTATTGATAAAATAAGAAATATAGTGGAATATATATGTGCTAGCAAGGTTATGTAATGAGACTCTGCAAATACTATAAAAATATGTGGTATTAAAGAAAGGAAATTGATTTTGGATTGCCCAACAGATGAAACAACACCTATAATATACTTAATGTGATGTTGATTTTTTTATAAACGTCAACATGATATGGAGCTAGGGATGATAGTTATTTGCCATATTTACTAAATGGAGATGAATGGGAAAAAAAGGGGCAGAGTTTGTGGTTTTTTTAAGATTATTTAATAACGAAAGCAAAATTGTATCAGAAACAAAATATCCAATGGTTAATTTAAACTTCATAGAGGTTTACAGAATAAAAAAAAAATCTTAAAAAATAGGGAATTTGATCCTAATGTATCTGTAATGGTTAAATCAATGATGGTAAAGTTTGACAAATATTGAGAGGTTAATCTACTTATGTCAATTGTAATCGTTTTAGATCCAAGGTAAGGAACTTGGTTATTGGTATGATGTTCATTTATGTCGATTCATTATATACGTTGATCCATTATACTTATGCCATAATTGATATGGACAACCTTTGCCACACACTTGAAAGGTTACATCGTGAATATATGGACATTATGTCAACAAAAAACCCAACCCTCATTCCTGCATCACAGACATAGTCATTTACCTTAGGTATATAATTTTAGTGTTCTATTCTATGGTTACATGAATATTAATTGTCATCAAGTTTTACATTTGATGTCATATATTTTCCCTAAGAAAACATTGTAGGAATCTTTTTTTGGCTCCATATCTTCATATGAAATGACAGATGAAATCGATTATTGGTTAGGATGGCATGAGTACCTTAAGAAAACTCAATATGAATTCTCAGGAATGTCGGAGTTGGAAATATACCTAGAAGAGAGACTAGTAAAGACATCAAAGGGTGTAGATCCAGTACAATTTAACGCACTAAATTGGTGGTGTGATAATCAAATTAATTATAGAGTATTGTCACACATGGTGACTGAAATTCTTGCAATTTCAATCTCCTTAGTAGCTTCAGAAAGCGCTCTCAGTGTTGGTGGTAAAGTAATTGACCTGTGTAGGGCATCTCTAGCACAAAAAATTGTAAGTATGCTTATGTATGGAGATTGGATTTGAGCCAAACATTGGGTGAAAAAACCAATAAAGTTATAACTTTAACTTTATTTACTTCTTTATTTATGATATCAAAAACTTAATTAATCAAGTCTCCCATTTGCTTTCTTGAAGATTGTCGTAGAAATTGAGATTGACCTATTAGACACTTAAACAACCACACATTGGGGGATAGTGCAATGCTCTTGTACAGGTACATATCTAACTTATAATATGATTGATACAAATGCAGTAATTTTGAACTTGGTGTGTTGAAGTATGGTTGTAGTAACAGTAAGGTTGCTGGGTGGAGGATTTGGTGATGAATATTCTACCATGATAATATGATTCATTACTTTACTGCCACAAAGTAATGATATTGATGCATTTCCTACAATTACAGCCATGATGAATATTCTGCCTATAATTCATTTTTCTCTCTCGGTTGAATTGTCAAATATGTTGCCTCTAGCAGTTTGCATTTGACATTAAATATTAGAGTCTTCATTTATATCTTCTAGAAATTGCAAATCTAGATGAAAGATTGACAATGTGATTGTTTCTTTAGCTTGCATTGAGGGCATGCGTGGAGTAGTTTATCACAAATTCTGCCTATAGTTCATTTTTATTAATTGGTTGAAATGACTGTTTCTGTTTAGTTTATCACTTTTGCTGGCACTCAACCTGTGTTTATGTATTATGGAATATGGAGTAACAGAGGAAATTGCATTTTAGGCCTACGAATGCTTTTTCTCTCAATGGAAATAATAGATGTGGGCTACCTACTTTGTTTATGTAGATAATTGTTACTTTAATTCTTAACCGTTGGTCATTACGCAAATGCTTAAGATTTATGAATTTATTACATTTTTTTCCCATTATATGTGTAATAGGGAGGCTTCAATCTTTTTGGTGGTACGAATAGGGAGTTGGGACAAAGAGATGCTTCAATTTATGTAAATGACAGTTAATTATTTACAGAATATACGACACATTTTGACACCATTATGGCATCATTTTTCGTATACTGAGCGTTTTTATGTCCTTGTATTTCTTGACATATTCTTGAAGAACCTCACAGATTTTGCAGGATGAAAGAAAAGCAAAGAATCACTAAGATTGGTTGATGATCAATACATTTTCATTGAAACTTACATTCAGATGTATATTAGTTTTTGAATTTGTGCAAATTGTGTAAGGTAATGATTTGTCCGACCTTGTATTTATTATTGTATAGCATGGAATCCATAGCCAACCCTGAAAGTAAATTGAAACCAAAAAATGCAAAAGCAAAATTGGAAAATTAATAATTGACTCGAAATATCCAGAATTCGAAAATGTGAGCTGAAAAATGAAACTGAGTTTGAAATGTGAGCCCGAAGCCAAGCTAGAAAAACGCATCAAATATGAGTATCTGAAGCTAAGCGAAGATGTTCAGCTTAAGCTGAGCAGCACACGTTTGTTGATGCCAAGCCAAATATTCTCGGGTGAGCCCAAGCCAAGTTAGGCTTGGGTATAAATCCCTAGTATGTGTAAGATGATCTCGAACTCCAAAGTCACCAAATGAGCCGATCACAGTTGGCTATCTCTAGGCTTGGTGTGAGCTGATACTCGGGGGCTTGCCCTCTAAAATATGAGCCAAACCATGTTTAAATTTGGTTCAACTCAAATCCAACTATCTGGGTGTTTTGGCCAAGTGAACCATTTGAGTTTGCAAATATGTGGTTTTATAAGTATTGAAACCCTGACTTATTATCTGACGATGCATGATTGGCTTTTAAAAAGTTTGCATTTTATGGGATTTGAACATAAGTCCAAACATTTGATGTGTATTCTGTCTTCCAATAGGCATCTGGTTATATTTTTAGAAGGCCAAAAGACTTATTCCCACCCAAGGTTTAGCGTATTCCCAAGCTCCTATTCACTAAATTTTAAAAATTCAAATACCAATTTATTTATTAAATTTTGTAGTTACTGTTAGAGATAAAAATGTTATTTATTGATTTTATTTAAAAAAATTTATCTCTTTTTTTCACTTTGGTTTTGAAAACTAATTATTTCCCCTTAAATTTGTTTTACAAATTTACTTTTTTTAGGTTTGCAAAATTGACATCCCCCCCCCCCCCCCCATTTTTAGGGTTTTATATTTACACTTTTGAAACCTTACGCTAACCCCTTATATTTTTACTCCTACAGTTGCCACCCCATACTTTGAAACCTTTACTTTCTATCCTCTTCCCTTGTTTGCCCTTGACTTTCTAATTCCCTTCTTTGTTTTGTTAGTGCTCTCTCACTCCCATATCGATGGACGAATGACAAAGGTTGAACATAGAGTTATTGTCGACTGAATTGGTAGGGAATGCATGACTTATGGTTTTGGCTACGTCTTTGATTCGTCAGCTAATGTCGCACCATCATCGACCTCTCCTTTAGCGGTTGATGATGGCATGAACATCTCCTTCCTCTGATTCGTCAAATTGAAGCAATACATTATATGTCAAATTGGTCAACGAATCGAAGACAAACCCAAAAACCTAAGTCATGTATTTCACACCGATTCAATCAACGACAACTCTGTGTTTGACCTTTGTCATCTGTTTGTCAATTCGGGAGTAAGAGAGCGCCGATAGAATGAAGAACGACATTGAAAAGTGAGGAAAATCCAGAGAAGAGAAAGGGAAGTGGAGGTTTCAAAGTATGGGGTGGTGGCTGAAGAGTAAAAAATATGGAGGGGTTAGTGAAGGTGTCAAAAGTGTTAATATGAAACTATAAAAATGGGGGGAAATGTCAATTTTGCAAACATGAAAAAGTTAACATTTTAAAACTAATTTAGAAGGGAAATTATTAGTTTTCAAAACTAAAATAAAAAGAGGGATAAATTTTTTTTTATTTAAACAAAATCATCAAATAATATTTTTACCCTTCATAGTAATTACAAAATTTAACAGAAAGATAGGTATTTGAATATTTAAAACTTAGTAGATAGAAGTTTGGGAATACACTAAACCTTGGGTTTTAGAAAATAACAAACATTTCGATTTTTTTCATATGTTTTTACATAATGCTTGTAATAAAAAAATTGCTATCCATATTTGGTTTTAAAATTGGATTATTTCAGCTTTTTTATCCCATTTATGTAAATGAATTAATGTTTTAATTTATTATATGAATTAATTTTATGCATAATTAAGTAACAGATAAAATTATTCATTAATTATTTTTTTAAAGTATTGAATGCATAAAAGCTTATACCTTGTGATCACACATAGTATTATGATATTAATTGTAATTAATTATTATGAATATAACAAATTTTATCTCACAAGATTTTTTATTGTGGTTGATTAGGGTGAAATAACAAATTATTTTTCTTAATTTATATATAAGAATTAAGAAAATGAATATAATTTGATAGTTTTATAATAAAATTTCATATAAAAACCTATTTAAATTAAAAACTTAATCTATGTATAGTTTTTATGTTATCTGGGGTATATATTTGTACCGTGTCTATATATTGGTAAAACATGATATATGTACTTGCATATCTCAATTCTATGACATAAGTATATATGTTTTTATATTTATTTACATATATTCAATATGTGAGTTTCTTTGTAATATATGTAATGTTCTTTATTTGAATGGTGATAACTATAAATTTCAAAGGAGAAAGTTCTTTTTCAATTAAGGTTGTATAGATATTGATTATGCCATTAGGAAGGAAAAACCACCTACACCTGCAAAAACTAGCACTCATGTTGATGTTGTCTTGTATGGAGGAAATGAACGATCTAATCACTTAAGTATGATACTCATTAAAACACGCATATATGCTAGTATTCATTGTTCAATCACTGAGTGTAACAATATCAGACAATTATTAAAGGCTATCGATGAACAATTTGAGTCATTGGATAAAGCCCTTGTCAGCACCCTTATGACAAAGTTATCAACAATGAAGCTTACCAATGTTATAGGTGAGCGTGATCACATGATGTAGATAAGGGATATAGCTATTGAACTTAGGTATTTTAAAATTGAGATGCCTAAATATTTCCTAGTCTGCTTTATATTGAATTCACTTCCACAACAACATGAACCTTTCAAAATCTCGTATAACACATATAAGGAAAAATGTCAAGCAATAGGCTTCTAACCATGTATGTATAAGAGGAAAGAAAGTTGTTAGTGAAAATGGGTGAAGGTGCACATATGATACCATAAGGAAAGAAGAATAAAAGGCAAGCTAAACATTATGGAAATGATAAAATATCTATTCAAACCAAGTTTGAAAAGGAGTCCAAATGTCTTTTTCCATTAAAAAGAAAAGACACATGAAGAATGACTGCTATAAATTGAAGACTTGACTTGAAATGAAAGGTAATTCAATCTTAATTGGATGTTACAAATCTAATATGATTTATGTTTTTCATAATACTTGGTGGAATGAATTTGGTTCTAAATCCATGTTTCAAATACTTTGTAGGGTTTTCTAAACAAAAGGAAACTAATAGCTAGTGAATAATGCATCTATTAAGTTAACAAGATATGTTCACATGTGGAAGTGGTCAAAACATGCAAATTAGTTTTAAATATTGGTTTTGTATTAGATTTGGAATGAGCTTTTTATATTCCAAGTTTCTCTAGAAACTTAGTTTCAATTTTAAGATTTGTTTCTTTTGAATATTTCTTTACTTTTTATGGAATAACATTCAGTATGTTTTATAAATTTGTAGTCCAAAGAAATGGTACATTGTCTAATGATTTGTTCTGAATTTATTTACAAAACAACATTTCATTTAATTTAATACATGTTCAAAATAATGTTATTATTAAAAGAAGTGTTATGAATGAAAAATCTTTTATGTTTTGGCATAAAAGATCGAGACATACCTCTAAAGGAGTATTAAAATGTTAGTGAATGATGAAACACTGAAAACTTTAGATTTTATGAACTCTGATACTTGTATGGATTGTATGAAGGGGACATAAATCAACAAGTCAAAGAAATGTGCTAGGAGTTTAGACATTAAAGTTATATACGTCTATTTGTTGTCTGGATATGAATGCTTATGGTTAGAAATATTTTATCTCATTTATTGATGATTATTCACAATACATGTATCTCTACAGGCTTCATAATAAGAATGAAACATTAGATGTCTTAAGGTTTTCTAGGTGGAAGTAAAGAAACAATGTGAAGAGCAAATTAAGATTGTGACATTAGAAAGGGGTGAAGAATATTACGGTAGATACACTTACAATGGACAAGCATTTAATCCATTTGCAGGGTTTCTTAAAGAACATGAGATTATTACCTAATACATTATGTCTAGTTCTCTAGACCAAAATGGTGTAGCATAAAGAAGAAACCAAACTTTATTGGACATGGTGTAGAGTATGCTTAAGACTTCCAAATTCCTAGATCATTATAGATTGAAACTCTCATAATGATAGTGTATATATTAAATCGAGTTCCAACCAAAATTGTTTCTAAAACACCATTTGAGTTATTTAAAGGTCAGAAACCAAGTTTGCATCATATATGCATTTAAGGATGTCTTGAAGGATCAAATAACCTAAGAGAATGGTGAATTAGACTTTTTAAAACAATTTTTACCAAATTAAAGGTTTAAAGTAGTTTACACCACTTAATGAATATTAACAATTTTCAACACACTTTATGAGAATGTTAAAAGTTGATGTGAATAATCAATAAAAACAAATTACATATAACATAAATTTAAGGTTAAAGGATTATAAAATAAAACAAACAATGTATAGTGATTTGGTGTAGCCAGACTTACGTCCACTCTTCTAAGCTAGCTATTTTCCTTGGAGTGTTCTATGAATCCTTGGTTGACAAAACCCTAACCAAGTTTTTCTTTACATTCTGAATAACTTCCAAGGTACTATTAATCTTTACAAGAACTAGAGCTCAATTTCTCTCATTAAAATTCTCTAGCCTCACCAAGAATGAAACTTACTCTTTTACAATGTGAATTTATAAAATGATGAAATTCAAAACTCTATCAAAGTTTAAGCTTAGTTCAACCTAATATAAATAAATTCAAAAATAATCAAAAGGTTTTGATTAGAAAGAAGGAATTACAAATGAAAAGCTTAAGAATATTTTGATCTCAATTATAAGAAAATATCAGTTTGCAAAAAGACGTTTCTAAGTGGATCTGATTAGGTTTATATAGGGAGAATTGAAGAAAGTAACTGTTATAAATTTTTAAAAAATTTATAATTTGGTCAACCATATATATTTTAGTTAACAGAAAGTGATGTGACATTTCTATGGCCTTGATGTGGCATTAATTGTTAGAAATTTGATCGCTAGAAATGTCACATAATAAGAATAATCAAATCTCAAATGTCATGTGCACTAAAATAAAACCATAATCAAATTTCTCTATCCCATATATCATAATCATAAGTTTTGGGCTATGTCTCAATGCTTATGAGTCCATCACTAACATGTCATTCCATCATTGATCCATAACCTCGTCATTGTCACCTCTAATCTTGTCACTTGCAAAATGCAAAAGAAGAGAATAAGTACTACATACTCAGAAGTAAGAATGATCTATCATACAATCTCTTAATCTAGACTCTATCCTTTTCCTTTACTAACCCAAATTATATCTATCTCAATCTTATAGGGTCGAGTCTAAACAAAATCTAAGAGAATCGATGTATCCACTCCGGTGATCATTTTCTAGGCTCTCTCTTATTCTAGTTGTTCAATGTCATTGCCAATCAATAAACTTATGATCCTGGCTTACCAATCCATGGACCCCAATCGTTAGACTTTTTATGTCCTAGTAAGTCCTAGCTAATTAACAAATATATGGTCTTGACAATTATCTCTCAATCTAAGGACACTAATCGATGGATTCTACCTTATCGACAAGTTTGTCTAGCTCATAGGTACTCCTTTAATCAATTTAAAATCCCATCATCCATGTCTTGTAGGTATCAAATCATTTCATATCTCATCGGGATAGTTAATCCCTATTAATACCTAATCTTTTGGAACTTTCTCAAACTTCTACCTAGTCCATTCTATCTTTGCTTGGGTTTCTCTCAATCATATCTAATCATTCCTATGAATATATCCTTTGATATTTATCAACACCTCAACAGGCCTTAATCTTAATTAAAAATCATCCATGTATATTATGTGTATGACTTGTACATAACCAAGTTATGACTATCTTGTTCTTTTTTCTTCAAGTGTAAGTATCATTATGTGGACACACAGTCACTCCCACATCAAGTCTCAAGTGTACATCTCACATTCAATGACACATGCATATATTGTCTAGATGCACAGGTGTGCCTCTTCAAAGGTTACACATACAATCACTTCTATGAAAGGCTCATAAGTATACATGCATTAGAGAGAGGTGCATGGGCATACACCATTCAACTTCATCTTATTCTTCCTAAGTTTAATTGTTTCTCCAACCCTAATCAGCCACACATAACTGTTTCAGCTTGAGGCATAGGCATAAATGACATCGAGGTTCCTTAGCTACACCATAAATGACTATACAGAATCATTACAAACTTATTTGTTAATGAAATCAATTTTAAGAAAAGGGCACATAAATGTGCATGTTGCCATCCAATAAAGAAAAATGATGTACATCAATTTTTCCACCAGTTGTGTGTAATGTGGCATTATATATGTGAAAGCAATAAAGCTAATAGTTAGATACATATGAGATGTATCATGTACTCGATGCCAAGGTACATTAGTAGCTCACTATATTCAAACATGTATGGTAAGGAGAGTTACACTTGTTTAGTTCCTCACATGATCAGCGAGATGTTTCATATATGCACAAGGATAAATATTAGTTAGTAGTCCTATAGTTATATGCTTGTTAAAAGGGACAAACTACGCTAAATTTTCTCGTGTGAGCAAGGCATCAATGTTTAGTTAGCTTGATTGATATAATGCTATGTGTACCAGTAGTAGTAGACATTTAGGATATTGCTTAATATTTTTTTCACATGGCATCAGGGATGTTGAGATTAGAGTTAGTATTCTGGTGGTATAATGAGCTTAGGACTACTCATCTGAGATGACAATACTTATGGTTATAGGGCATAAGTATGTCATAGTTAGTTGGATAGGCATATAAGATGCTAGAAAAAAATTGTGGGTAGACCATTTCATTATGAGACTTCAAGTCTACTTAAGAATGTTAAATCAATTGTTTTATGCTTAAAGTGTTAAGAGATCATCTATCTATTGAGTGTCGTAACACTCACACATTCCTTTATTTGTGGTTTTGAAAGTAGGCGAGGTAGGTAGTGAGACATGTAAGAAGCTAGCGGTATAGCTTGTAACATCCCTCCCTAGAAGTACTATCCATCGAAGGAGAAATGTTACGAATTAATATTCGTAGCATCTATTTTTTTTCTTTTTTTTTTAAAATACTTTAAAATAAATGCATCATTAAAAGTGTTTAGAAAGTATTCCAAGAAAACTGAAAATCTGGAAGCGAACAAAAGATGTATATACTCATATGAAAACTCATCTGAAAGCATTTGAAAACAAGGAGTAATCATATGCAACTGTACCATAATCTCAAAAAGTCAAAAGTCGATAAAAACATGCCACTGTATGCATGTAATATAAACCAGAGATAACCTGCTCCAGTCGGATCTACCTACGCTGACCTGACCTTGCCTCGCAACTACCTCGATCACCTGTACCTGCAATCATGAAAGAAAAGGGAGTGAGTGATAAGAACACTCAGTAAGGGGAAAAATTAAGTAAACTATCCCTTTTTCCTGTTCTAACTCACTTTTGGGACTCAACCTCACATCCTAACCTCTATAAGAGATTAAGGGGATAATTTAGTTCACTCTTTACTATTTGGGTCATACTTTGTCCCATCTGGTGTCTATTTAATACTTTCTGGAAGCTAACTATAGGGATTTGACACTTTTCTAAGCTCAAGCTCTTTTTCTTTCACTACACTATTTCTGAATCTGAATTGAGCTCTACTGTGAGCATGCTCTACTGCGAGCGGACCCTACTAGGGGTCTATGTCCTACTACGGACGTGTCCTACTGCGGACGTGCCCTACTACGGGCGGTGTAGTGTAAAGTGCCCCCTCATAGTTTATAGCATGCATGCGAGTCTTATATCTTACTAATTTCGCTTCCATCTAAATTTATTCATAACTCACCAGACATTACTCTTGGGACGACCCTTGAATCTTGAGTCCCAACCTTTTCTTACTTTTATTTCTTTTCTTTTTCTCTTCTTTCTTTTTTTTCCTTTCCTTTCCTTTCCTTTCCTTTCTTTTCCTTTCCTTTCTTTTCTTCCTTTCCAAACTGTGAAATACTGTTTACAGCCCTGTTCATTTGACAGGGCAGCCTTATTTTTCATACAGTTTCACAGTCCAAACGGTTCCTAATTCATACAAGCTATATATCGTTGAAAAGAGGATTCAAATAGCTTTCTAACAAGCTATAATAGCACTCATAATTCATTCAATCAGGCAGTCAAAACAGCAGATAAATTCAGTGGCAAAAACTGCCTCCCCTGTTTATTTGATAAAGCAGTCCTTGTGTTTCATGCAATATTTAACAATTCACATGATCCCCAATTCATACAAGCTATATATCATTGGAAAGAGGATTCAAAGATCTTTCCAACGAGATATAATAGCACTCATAATTCCATATATAAGGCAGTCAAAACGTGAGATAAACTCAGTGACAAAACTGCCTCCTCTGTTTATTTAGTAAAACAGTCCTTTCGGTTTATACAATATTTAACAGTCCAAATGATCTCTAATTCATACAAGCTATATATAATTGGAAAGAGGATTCAAAGAGCTTTCCATCAAGATATAATAGCACTCATAATTCCATATATAAGGCAGTCAAAACGTGAGATAAACTTAGTGACAAAACTGCCTCCTCTGTTTATTTAGTAAAACAGTCCTTTCGGTTTATACAATCTTTAACAATCCAAATGATCTCTAATTCATACAAGCTATATATAATTGGAAAGAGGATTCAAAGAGCTTTCCAACAAGATATAATAGCACTCATAATTCATCAGATAAGGCAGCCAAAACATGGGACGAACTCAGTGGCAAAAACTGTAAATATTATGCAACTTTCTGCCATAAACAAAATCACATACATAGACATCCCAAATGGCAAAACAATATTCCTCAACATCAAAATCAACATTTATAACCTAGATCTAAGGAACCAAAAGCTTAAAACATGTCACATATCAAGGATGATATCCCTTACCTTGTTTCAAGCCAAATCTTTGTAAGTTGGCTTCCTTCTCCTTGTTTTGTTTCCTTTATCACCAAGATCACTTTAAATCAATACCAAAACACACTAACACATTCACATAACATGCATATAAACATAGATGAAAGGAGAAGGAAGGAGATCTTTGGTTACCAAAGTTTCTAAGTGCTTCCTTTTCTTTTCTTTTCTTTCTTCTCTTCCAAACTCCTTCCAATCCTTCCTTATTTTCTTCAAGAAAACAAAGAAAAGTATGAAGAATGGTGGCTGCTGGAGGCTGCTGGAATATGGACGAAAATGATGAAAAGTCTTCTCTATAAAGCCTTATCTCTTTCTCTTTTTCTCTTTGTCTTTTTCCTTTTCTTTTCTTTTTTTTTTTTTTCTTTTTCTTTAGGTATATATATATATATATATATATATATATATATATATATATATATATGTATATAAAAAAACACACCCGTACATATATATATTTAAAATGAGAAAAATCTCAAAACAGGGTCAAAAGACATAATTGCCCCTGAAATATACCTGAGGGTATTACAACTCTTCCCCCCTTACAAGAATTTCGTCCTCGGAATTCACAAAAACAACTCTGGATGCTTCTCCTTCATGGTTTGCTCCATTTCCCAGGTAGCCTCCTCTAACTTCTGGCTTCTCCACAAGACTTTTACTAGAGGAATCTGTCGGTTCCTTAGTTGTTTAATTCTTCTGTCAAATATCTGAATCGGTTTTTCTTCATAACTAAGGTCTTCTGATAACTTAATATCTTCTGTATTCACAACTTGAGAATGATCACCAAGACATTTTCTTAACGATGAGACATGAAATACATCATGAATCCGGTCCATACTCGCTGGTAAGGCTAATCTGTAAGCCACTTTACCAACTCTCTCAAGTATCTCATATGGACCAATAAATCTGGGAGCTAGATTTCCCTTCTTTCCGAATCTCATCAAATGCTTGAATGGAGCAACCTTTACAAATACAAATTCACCTACATTGAATTCCAAGTCTCGACGTCGATGATCTGCATAGCTTTTCTGTCGATCTTGAGCCTGTTTTATTCTCTGCCTGATCAGTTGGACATCATCAATCATTTTTTGGGTCAATTCGGGCCCAAGGGATCGGGATAACACATCTCTCTCTCCTATCCCATCCCAGTGAAGAGGAGAACGACACCTCCTACCATATAATGCCTCATAAGGTGCCATCTGAATAGTCGTCTAGTAGCTATTATTGTAAGCAAACTCCACTAAAGGCAACATTTCTACCCATGTAGCTTTATGATCCAGACAACAAGCTCTCAACATGTCTTCCAAAATCTGATTAACCCTCTCCGTCTGACCATTTGTCTGAGGATGATAAGCTGTACTAAATGTCAAATTAGTACCCAAGGATCTTTGGAGACTCTTCCAGAAAGCTGATACAAATCTTGGATCACGATCAGATACTATGGTCCTGGGTACACCATGTAATCTAATAATCTCCCTAACATATAATCTCCGCAACTGATCTGTGGTAGTAGTATCTTTGATGGACAGGAAATGAGCTGACTTAGTCAATCTATCAACAATCACCCAGATAGCATTACATCAATTCTGAGCTCTAGGGAGTCCACTAATGAAGTCCATAGAGATATGCTCCCATTTCCATTCTGGAATAGGTAGAGGCTGAAGTAACCCTGCAGGTCTCTGGTGTTCGGCCTTAATTTGCTGACAGGTGAGACATCTGGTAACAAACTCACCTATATCCTTTTTCATGCCTGACCACCAAAAATATCTTTTTAAATCTTGATACATCTTTACACCCCCAGGGTGGGCAGTGTAAAGAGAACTATGAGCCTCTATAAGAATTTTCTGTCTCAAATCAGTTATCTGGGGAACATATACTCGATCTCTAAATTTGATAATTTCATTCGATACTTGAAAATCTGTCTCAAGACCCTCTTAAACCTTTTGAAGTTTCTGTTGACACCATTCATCTTGTGTCTGAGCCTCTCGAATCTCATCTAGGAGAGTGGGTTGAATCTCTAACCTGGCGAAGGCTCCAATCACGAGCTCAATCTGCTCTCGATCCATCTCTCTCTGAATTTCTTTCTGGACCGTTAATTGTGATATCATCACGTTTCTACTAAGGGCGTCTGCAACCACATTAGCCTTGCCTGGATGGTATTTAATATCACAATCATAGTCTTTTACTAGCTCGAGCCATCGCCTCTGCCTCATGTTTAATTCCTTCTGAGTGAAGAAATATCTAAGGCTCTTATGATCAGTATAAATATTACATTTTACCTCATACAAATAGTGTCTCCAAATTTTCAAAGCAAAAACTACCGCTGCTAACTCCAAATCATGAGTGGGGTATCGAGTTTCAAATTCTTTCAATTGTCTTGAGGCATATGCTATCACCTTGCCTCGCTGCATCAACACTGCTCCTAAACCACCATGTGAGGCATCCGTGTATAAATCATACTCAACTCCTTCCTCTGGAAGTGATAACACTGGAGCAGTAGTCAATCTTCTTTTCAATTCTTGGAAGCTTGTCTCACAGGCATCTGACCACTGAAATGGCATTGCTTTCTTCGTGAGGGTTGTAAGAGGTCTAGCTAATTTGGCAAATCCTTCCACAAACCTCCGATAATACCCTGCCAAACCCAGGAAACTACGAACCTCTTTGACTGTCTTTGGTCTCTGCCATTCAACTATTGCCTCGATCTTACTGGGATCCACTGATATACCCTCTGCTGAAATCACATGCCCCAAAAAGGTAACTCTATCTAGCCAAAATTCACATTTTGAGAATTTGGCATACAATTGTTTCTCTCTCAATCTCTGGAGGGTAAACCTCAAATGTTTTTCATGCTCCTCTTGACTGCAAGAATATACTAAGATATCATCAATGAATACCACAATAAATTTATCCAGGCAGTCGTTAAATACCCTGTTCATCAAATTCATAAATACTGCAGGGGCATTTGTCAATCCAAATGGCATCATACAAACTCAAAATGGCCATACCTCGTTCAGAAAGCTGTCTTGGGTATATCCTTCTCTGTCACTCTCACCTGGTGATAACCAGATCTCAAATCTATTTTAGAGAAGACCACAGATCCCTTTAACTGATCAAATAAATCATCAATCTTGGGTAACGGGTACTTGTTCTTAACAGTGGCTTTATTTAGCTCTCTGTAATCAATGCACATTCTCATAGACCCGTCTTTCTTTTTCACAAATAGGATGGGAGCTCCCCAAGGGGAATGGCTCGGTCTAATAAAACCATGATCTAATAACTCCTGAAGCTGCTTTTTCAATTCTTGTAACTCGACAGGGGCCATTCGATAGGGTGCTCTTGAAATAGGTGTTCTGCCAGGTGCCAACTCTATACTAAACTCAATCTCTCTCTCGGGAGCTAATCCCGGTAACTCACTTGGAAACACATCTGGAAACTCACGTACCACTGGTGTTTCCTCAATAGTTGGACTTGACTCAACTTTGCTCACTATATGAGCCAAATATCCTGTACACCCCTTTTTCAACATTTTACTAGCTTTTAACATACTGATCATCAAACTCCGGATATGACCTTCACCAAACTCGAATTGATCTCCAGAGTCTAGGTTAAATCTCACTTTCTTCTTTTTACAATCAATTTCAGCTCCGTATCTCCCCAAAAAGTCCATCCCTAAAATCATGTCAAAATCTGGCATTTCGAACACAATCAGGTCCACTAGTAACTATCGACCCTGAATCATAATACTCTGTCCTAATAGCATCATCTCACTAATGACTGACCCCCCATCAGACAATTCAATCATAATCCTCTAGGCTATTCTAACAGGTTGCAACTTTAACCTCTCAAGCAAACCTTTGGCTATAAAACAATGAGTAGCCCCACAATCAATTAAAACATAAATAGGAGTATCAAGATAGAGAATCTGACCCGTGACTGCTGATGGGTTAGCCTCTGTTGGGCCCTGGGTGATCGTATAAACTCTGGCTGTGGCCCCTCCTATAGGCTGCTGTTACTCTACTCTCACTGGGGCAGCTGTACAAAAACGAGCAATATGTCCAGGCTGACGACATCTGAAACAAACTGCCTGACCTGTCAAACACTCTCTTCTATGGTGCTTCCCACATTTCTGGCAAGTTGGTATCTCAAGTCCTCTTTGTTTCTTTCCACTATTCCAATTCTTTTTCATGCCTCTGAACTGGAGAGGTCATTTACCTTTCCTGTCTCGCTCTAGAGGAGGGCCTCTCTGTACTGAAGTTGAACCACTACTCACTGGGGGAGTTGGCATGGTAGAGGGAGGTGTAACCTTTTGCCCTGTGGTCTGACCAAACCTCCTCCTAACAAAAACCTCTGCCCTCAAAGCTCTATCAAGGGCCTCTGCATAAGTTCTAGGTGGTTGTGCCCCAGTCATAACATCTTGAGCTATTTCTGGATCCAGCCCGTACACAAACTTCTGCATACGCCCCATTTCTGTACTAGCTATCTCGGGGGCATATTGGGACAATTGATTAAACTTTGTGGAATATTCTTTTACAGAGTCTATCCCTTGCACTAGATTGATAAACTCCTGGGCCCTGATACAAGTAACATCGGTGCCCCTGTTCTCTGCCTCAAATCTACGTTTGAATTCTGACCATGTCATCTCTGAGACATTGACCGTCTCTCTAACTATGTTCCACCAGATTCTTGCCCCTGACTTGAAAAGGTAAGTGGCATATCTCACTCTTTCTTGGTCAGTCATGTCAAACAAGGTCATGACACTCTCTACTGATTCCAACCACTCTTCAGCGGCTATTGGGTCCCTTGCACCATCAAATTTTTGAGGTTGGTGCATACTAGGGAGGTTGAAAATATGATGCAACTGAGTCCTTATTGGGGCTACTGTAGATGCTGAAGTAACCTCTCTTACATCATGTCCCTGAGTTGGTGGCGTATGTGTTGTCTCACTTCCCTGTGTAGGAGCACCTCTGTGCTCTCTCATCATCTTCCTAAAAATCTCTCGCACATCATGTGCACTAAGTGCCCCTTGGGGTACCTGAGGGGCTGTTCCTTCACTTTGGCTCCTTTGAGAGGGATCTACTGGAGTTTGACTCATAGGTCCTGAAAATGAACACATTAGTTTCATAAAACTCAGCAGGTATAAATGAAAACTTAACTTACAGTGATCGGCTGTGAGGGTGGTCAGCGTGGCTGGAGGGTATTCCATCTCTGTATTACTTTGATTACTCCATTTTGTTTTAGAAAACATCTTTTGGGTTCCAAAATCATGCTCTGATACCAACTGTAACATCCCTCCCTAGAAGTATTATCCATCGAAGGAGAAATGTTACGAATTAATATTCGTAGCATCTATTTTTTTTTTTTTTTTAAAATACTTTAAAATAAATGCATCATTAAAAGTGTTTAGAAAGTATTCCAAGAAAATTGAAAATCTGGAAAAGAACAAAAGATGTATATACTCATATGAAAACTCATCTGAAAGCATCTGAAAACAAGGAGTAATCATATGCAACTGTACCATAATCTCAAAAAGTCAAAAGTCGATAAAAACATGCCACTGTATGCATGTAATATAAACCAGAGATAACCTGCTCCAGCCGGATCTACCTACGCTGACCTGACCCTGCCTCGCAGCTATCTCGATCACCTGTACCTGCAATCAGGAAAGAAAAGGGAGTGAGTGATAAGAACACTCAGTAAAGGGAAAAATTAAGTAAACTATCCCTTTTTCCTGTTCTAACTCACTTTTGGGACTCAACCTCACATCCTAACCTCTATAAGAGATTGAGGGGATAATTTAGTTCACTCTTTACTATTTAGGTCATACTTTGTCCCATCTGGTGTCTATTTAATACTTTCTGGAAGCTAACTATAGGGATTTGACACTTTTCTAAGCTCAAGCTCTTTTTCTTTCACTACACTATTTCTGAATCTGAATTGAGCTCTACTGTGAGCATGCTCTACTGCGAGCGGACCCTACTAGGGGTCTATGTCCTACTACGGACGTGTCCTACTGCGGACGTGCCCTACTACGGGCGGTGTAGTGTAAAGTGCCCCCTCATAGTTTATAGCATGCATGCGAGTCTTATATCTTACTAATTTCGCTTCCATCTAAATTTATTCATAACTCACCAGACATTACTCTTGGGACGACCCTTGAATCTTGAGTCCCAACCTTTTCTTACTTTTATTTCTTTTCTTTTTCTCTTCTTTCTTTTTTTTCCTTTCCTTTCCTTTCCTTTCCTTTCTTTTCCTTTCCTTTCTTTTCTTCCTTTCCAAACTGTGAAATACTGTTTACAGCCCTGTTCATTTGACAGGGCAGCCTTATTTTTCATACAGTTTTACAGTCCAAACGGTTCCTAATTCATACAAGCTATATATCGTTGAATAGAGGATTCAAATAGCTTTCTAACAAGCTATAATAGCACTCATAATTCATTCAATCAGGCAGTCAAAACAGCAGATAAATTCAGTGGCAAAAACTGCCTCCCCTGTTTATTTGATAAAGCAGTCCTTGTGTTTCATGCAATATTTAACAATTCACATGATCCCCAATTCATACAAGCTATATATCATTGGAAAGAGGATTCAAAGATCTTTCCAACGAGATATAATAGCACTCATAATTCCATATATAAGGCAGTCAAAACGTGAGATAAACTCAGTGACAAAACTGCCTCCTCTGTTTATTTAGTAAAACAGTCCTTTCGGTTTATACAATATTTAACAGTCCAAATGATCTCTAATTCATACAAGCTATATATAATTGGAAAGAGGATTCAAAGAGCTTTCCATCAAGATATAATAGCACTCATAATTCCATATATAAGGCAGTCAAAACGTGAGATAAACTTAGTGACAAAACTGCCTCCTCTGTTTATTTAGTAAAACAGTCCTTTCGGTTTATACAATCTTTAACAATCCAAATGATCTCTAATTCATACAAGCTATATATAATTGGAAAGAGGATTCAAAGAGCTTTCCAACAAGATATAATAGCACTCATAATTCATCAGATAAGGCAGCCAAAACATGGGACGAACTCAGTGGCAAAAACTGTAAATATTATGCAACTTTCTGCCATAAACAAAATCACATACATAGACATCCCAAATGGCAAAACAATATTCCTCAACATCAAAATCAACATTTATAACCTAGATCTAAGGAACCAAAAGCTTAAAACATGTCACATATCAAGGATGATATCCCTTACCTTGTTTCAAGCCAAATCTTTGTAAGTTGGCTTCCTTCTCCTTGTTTTGTTTCCTTTATCACCAAGATCACTTTAAATCAATACCAAAACACACTAACACATTCACATAACATGCATATAAACATAGATGAAAGGAGAAGGAAGGAGATCTTTGGTTACCAAAGTTTCCAAGTGCTTCCTTTTCTTTTCTTTTCTTTCTTCTCTTCCAAACTCCTTCCAATCCTTCCTTATTTTCTTCAAGAAAACAAAGAAAAGTATGAAGAATGGTGGCTGCTGGAGGCTGCTGGAATATGGACGAAAATGATGAAAAGTCTTCTCTATAAAGCCTTATCTCTTTCTCTTTTTCTCTTTGTCTTTTTCCTTTTCTTTTCTTTTTTTTTTTCTTTTTCTTTAGGTATATATATATATATATATATATATATATATATATGTATATAAAAAAACACACCCATACATATATATATTTAAAATGAGAAAAATCTCAAAACAGGGTCAAAAGACATAATTGCCCCTGAAATATACCTGAGGGTATTACATAGCTTGTGGAGCTTGCATGAGGAAGGGCATTTATGTCACTTATGTTTTATGTTGAGTTATTGTATTTATTGTCAGTGCAGATTGTGTATTTCACTTATGCATACTATGATTTTAGTTTCAGATTTTTTAGATGCATTATGTATGTTTGATTGATTAAAATGATAGAAGTTTATTACACATTTTTGCATGCTATGTGATGTTAAGTGTGTCATGCTTATTAGTTTTGTTGTGCATGTTTAAGTTATGTTTCAAGTATATGCATCTCTTAGGGTCCATATTCCATGTAAGGATATATATTTGGAGATAGGTATTACACTAAGGCATGCTCAAGTATGCACAAGACTTGATGCTGAATTTGTTGTTGGGAAGTTAGATAGCTAATCAAGTAACCTAAGTATAGGCCATCGGAGAATTGAAAAGAAAGTGATGTGATACTTTCAAGAAACCAAAAATTACATGTTTATGTATAAACAAACTGATAATTTGTAGGTAGTTGGTTAGTCTTATTCATATTTTCCTGGTTGTGTTTATTCAAGAAAATTAACTTCTAGGTATTTTCTCATGTTTTTGTAGGGTCATATCTTAAAGGAGTGTCAAGTAGTCATTAATTGTTAACTCACCATAGAGGTTGAGTTCATCTTTTATTTTAAGGCTACATCACATGGTATATAGTTGAAGAGTTTTATATGTGGTCTTAAGATTGTGGACTCTATTTCTAAGCCACTAAAAATTTATTATGACAATTTAACTATTATTTTTTGTCTAAAAATAATAAAAGTGGTAATCGAAGTAAGTATATCGATATTAAGTATTTAACCAAAAAGAATATGTAAAAGAGAGTAAAATGGTCATTGAACACATTAGCACTAAATTAATGGTTGCCAATCTTTTGATAAAGGTACGCCACCATAGAGTTTTAAGGATCATATAGTACAGATCTTATGTTGTAATTACGATAGAAATAGGTTTCATGATATGATTTGATGTATATATATATATATATATATATATATATATATTTGTATGATGAAACTCCGATTCAGTTAATTTGTTTTTCTCATTTTATATGCATATTTTGTTAAGAATAACAATAATTTTAAATCTAAAATAAACATAAGGTTAATTCATTAAGTTATGGAGAAATAAAATATATTATTGTAATACATACAAAATAGTACTCATTCTTAGAAGACTTATCGTCATAATTTAGTTTTTAATATTCCACAAAATATTAATTTAGTTTTTATAATGTTCAATTTTCCTTTTTATACGTAGGAAGAGACTTAATTTATGTTTAACAAAGCCAAATCACATTTAATAACGGGTAGTTAAAAAAAAAAGATTATGTACCTTCTAATTGATATAATCACCTAATAAGAGATGTTTGATCTTAAAAATTTATGTCTAATCATGGTGTTTTATAGTTGGGTTTCCTTCAAAATTATATTGCTTACCATCAAACAAACAAACATATATATATATATATAAAAGAAAAAGAGCAGTGAACTTAATTAGAAAAAAAAAAAAAAACTTCAGAAAGAGAATATACAAAGATTGATAAGTTTAGAATGCAATGTAACGTAATATTTTAAAAATATTTTATTAATGATACGTTTGTAAAAAGTTTAGGTGGGCTTTATAATTGTTTGAAATACTTTAGACAGTTTTGCACCAGAAGCCCAATAAAGTGAAGAGTGCGCCCAAATAAAAAAGCCTTAAAGATTTCATCATACGAAGAGGCTTGAGGCCAGAGACCCCTTACTCATACACCATGACTCTTTTTAAGTCCATAAATAATAAGTTATTAACTAAAACTATACATCTATTTATTTTCCAAAGTAGGAGTATTTTTTTCCATCTCCAAATAATTCATAAAATTTCAGAATATATTGGATTCAATTAAAATTTATTAAACATATAGAGAACACATACTTTTGTGAGCCTCTAGAGTGTCTTTGAAAAATCTTAACAATCACAAAGCTCTACGATAGATAAAGTTTAGGGTTAAATTTTTGGCCAAAAGACTTATTCCCACCAAAGGTTTAGTGTAAACCCAAACTCACACCCATTAACTTTTAAAAACTCAAATATCCACTCGTTTATTAAATTTTGTTGTTATTGTCAATAATATAATTATCATTTAACAAAATACTTTAAAAACTAAAAATTTATCATATTTTCCCTCCTAAGTTTAAAAATTTACAAATTCCCCCCACCCAAAGTTTGAAAAATGAAAATTTTCCCCCAAGGTTTTTCCAATCACCACTATAGACTACTAGAGACGGTGACTATCGTGTTCTCTCTCGGCCTTTCTCTTAATCCTATTCCATTTTCAGCCATCACTAACTTACTAAAGCGATCGACGAAGATGTGTCTTTGTCTCTAAACAAAGACAACGAAGATGAATCATCATCTTCGTCGGTTACTTTTATCAATTAGTGATGGCCGAGAATAGAATGAGATTGGGAGGGAAGTTAGGAGGGAGAGAGAACCCGATCATGACCATCTCTACCTACCAACAACGGTGGCTAGAAAAACTCTAGGGTAAATGTTTATTTTTCAAACTTTGGGTGGGGGGAAATTTGTTAAATTTTTAAACCTAGAAGGGAAAATGTGATAAATTGTTAGTTTTTTTAAGTATTTTTGTTAAATAACCTTTTTGGCCCTAACAGTAACAACAAAATTTAATAAATAGATGAGTATTTAAGTTTTCAAAAGTTAGCGAGTGTAAGTTTGGGTGTACACTAAACCTTGGGTGGGAATAAGTCTTTTGGCCTAAATTTTATTATTGATTCGTGATGCATTGGGTCAGCTATATTGGTTGTATATAGCTTACATTACCCTAGTACCCTAAAACTGATCAATTATATGCATAAATGAATTCTGGTTATAATAAATTAATAAAGATACTTTATACATGTAACATTATTGTCCTCCTTTCATTCATCTATATAGATTGTTTGTCAAACAAACAAATTACATATTGGCTATCACATATTAACTTAAAAATCATGCATACATGAATTGTATATAGGGGAAGATATGATTCTAAGCTGATAGTCAAGATTCCTAGTTCACAATCAAGAGAATGAAGAGGGATACTTCATTTATGATTAGATTGTAATGTGATCTACATTTAGCATAATCTAACTTATCCTGACTATTAAATAAGTGACTCTAAGTAGGGACATTGATAAATTTTTGGTAAGTAGAATAATAGAACATTAAGACAAAATAATGGGAAAGGTAACTAGCCCTTAAGCCAATAATGGATTATCTATAGGGATATTACATTGATGAGTGGTCATAGACTATAACCAATTTATGGACCTACGTAATTAACCATAATGAATTAAGAGGTGAGCTTTAGTTCTTTAGTGGGATGAAATGAAATTAATAATTAAGGTTTGATTATTCTAGTGTAATTAAATTTAGTAATTAATTATTGAACTTGTATGGTATATGTCCATTATTCCCTCCAGTATCGCTCCATTATTTCTCCATATTGATCCAAGTTATTTATGTGAACCTATGTCTTAGTGTTATGTTTTAATTAATCACAAGGAATACATATGTATGTATTATTGTTGTGACTAGAGACAATGATAGGCCATATCGGTTTGGGTCTAGTTGGCATCGACGTAACCCATTGAGTCTGTGGGCCATATAAAGCTTAAGGTTTGCATAGTTGTAGACATTCATGTTGGGTCGATCTGCAAAGAAAGGAAGACTCACGACATAACCGTATATATATATAGGGGTGTGCCATACATGACCATCAACAGGTAGGCTCGTAGACTAGCCGATTTTTTATATTAATAAAAAAAAATTTTAAAAAAAATTAAATTTATTAATATGAATTTCTTTCTAAATTAATACAATAAGAATTGTAAATTGTAAGTCGATTCTCCCAATCACATTTTGTTTATATTTTCAAATGATATAAAATTATTTTCTATTGCTAATTGTCATATTTAATTAAATAAAACTTTTTTGTTTTATTTGTAGTGCTACAATGGACTTGTTTTCTTTAACTACATTTTCATAACGCACTTGACACTTGGGTTGGGACAATTATTTTTCATATACTAAACCACCAAGAAAAAATTGAATAACTTACATGGGTGATCGTCCAACAATGTTTCTCGTATTTTTTCTATATCTGCTACTGTTATCATTTCGTTAATTTCTATTAACAACTTAGTTTCTATTTTGCTTTTACAATTTTTTTAATTATTATTTTTCTTTAAAATATTTTAATAATTAAAATATTTAACATATTTTAAACGAAAAAGGTGTTCAAACAATTTGAACGACTTTACTTTTGTAAAATTAATTGATCAAAAATGGGTGTAGTGTAAATACTGTAACAAAAACCTTGTAAGACCTATGTTACAGTGTCTACATTACACAAATATCTGATCAATTAAGTCTACAAAAGTAAAGTTGTCACAATCACTTGCACATTTTTTCTGTTTAAAGCAGATTAAGTTTTTTCATTATGAACAAATTTTAAAGAAAAATAATAATGAACAAAATTAAAAAAAAACAAAAAAGAAATTATGTTGTTAATAGACATTGAGGGAATGGTGACAATAATAGGTATAACAAAAATTATAGGTGACATTGTTTAAAGGTTATGCACACAAGTTACTTGGTTCTTAAGTGAATGGTAAGCCAAGAAGACATAATAAGAGAAAACAAGTATATTGCGATGGTTTTGCTAAAATAAAGAGACCGTGCCTCAGTCCTACTTGACCTATTTGATATGTCTAATTGTGACACAATTTTTTTTTTTTGAAAAGAGTATTTAATCATTAATTAATTAATTCTTGAATAATCATAACGCAAATAATTTATCAATTACTTTTATAAATTTATTTAATTATTAATAGTATTCAATTCTCTTAGGAAAATATAATTATATTCTTATAATTAATAGAAAATTCAAATTTGAACATGGTTGAAATTAGACATATCAAATTATCTAAAAATTGATATTTGAATTTAAAATTTTGAAATTGAAATGCGAATAATCAATTTTGTAAAGGGTTTTATTGAAAAAAAAATAAATAATATTTATTTGGTTAATTTTTATGTTTAATAAACCTAGACTTCTACATGATCAAATACATTAGGTTTTGAATACGAAAATTTATTGAAAATCAAACTACTCCAATTTTATCAAGAGAGGTATTTAAAATCTAAATCAAATTTTTTTTCAAAATACGAAACCAGTCTACTAAGACATTTCTTCATTTCTTGGTGATGACTAAAAATAGAATAGAATTGAGAGAAAAGTCGGGAGAGAGAGAAAATATTGTCGTTATCATCTATGTCTGTTGACAGTGATAATTGGAAAAATCTTAGAGAGAAATATTGATATTTCAAATTTTAGGTGAGCAAAATTTATTAGATTTTTAAACTTAGAGTAAAAATATGATAAATTGTTAGTTTTTTTAATATTTCATAAATAACAATTTTATTTTTAATAATATTTTAATAAACGAATAAATATTTAAATTTTTGTTAACAGATAAAAAATTAAATTTGTATCAAACCTTAGAAGGAAAAGAGTCATTTGGCTATTTATAATTATTAATTGTCGTGTGTCATAGTTTCTTAAAAGGTAAAATATATAATAGGTTATTTCCTTAATACAAAAGCAATTATCCTTTTCAACGTCATAACATATCTGTTTAAGCTGAAAACATTTTGCGATTTTATGTGAATTCTCGGGCTATCGGGAAGATGAGGAATTTCCTGGAGATGATGGAAGACAACAGAGAACCACTAGAAATTCTTGTTCTTGATTCCACGAGTTTTGGAATTTTATATTAATATTTTTCTAGCAAATTGCAAATTGCAAAATTCTAATGCTGGTTTTTTTATTATAAAAAATAATAAAAACATTTTGGCAAATAAATAGCAGCCCAGCCAGACGGTGCGGGCACCGGCTGACTACACGCCTGCGCCCATGTCTTCGGTGTGGAACCCGTGGATTGAATTTTTTTTTTCATAAAAAAAAATCAAGTTATTTTTATTTTGTGTGTAAAAATATTTTCAATAATTTTCTTAAAAGTTGAAAATAATTTGATAGCATTAAAAATATATGAATTTTTTTGTCTAATGCGTACTTCACATCCAAACTTGGAACAATAATATTTATTTTTTAAATTTGAAAAATCTAATTAATTAAAATCAAATCAACAATAAAAAATAACTGAAAATGAGTTTAAAAAAGCAAAATACTTCAATAACCTCATTGAATTTGAAATAATGTCCTCTTCCTATCGCATTCACTATTTTCAATTTAAAACTTCAACTTTTTTTTCACTGTTTTTATCAACCAAATTAGCACAAAGAAAGAAAGTAAAAATTTGCTGCTACTTAAAAAGGAGTTGGAGTAACAGAAATAGAAACATCAATTGCACATATGAGATTTTGTTAACAAAATAAATCTTGAATTTCGCCATCTTAACTGCCTTAAGTTTCTTAACCCAACCAAATCAACTCAGACAATTTTATAATCAATTACGAAAATCAACATCCTAATTTGTATAACAAAATCTCATATAAGTACACACAAGAATCATCTAGAGAGAAAAAATCTTTATTTTGATTACTTAAGACTTAATACGGGAAAAACCTCAAGATTCATTGTCATTCACATTTTGAAACAAACTAGAGTTCCTTCTTTGTTTTGCAAACCCACCCTGATGCAACATGTTCATAAACCTCCTTGAATGTCATAGAATGTCCATAATCACTAATGACACTCCATCGCTAGTGATCTCGAGCCATGCTTTGGTTGAGTTATCACCCCTAAACGATGTAAATATGTTTTTTGTTAAAGAAAAATGACAAATGTTTGGTGAATGAATGGAGATCGACAGGTGAGAGAGGGCTTGAGGGTATGAAGGGTGTGGTGTGGCAAGTATTATTGAGAGAGGTCATTGATGAATTATGGTGAATATAATGGAGGGAGAATAGAGAGCAGAGACAAGTGAGTCTGACATAGAGAAGAGCATAAAAATAGATTTTTTTGGAAGAGAGGTCATCGATAATTGAAGATAATGGGAGGAGAAGAAGAAATAAAGTCTCAATAGTGAAGATGACAAACAAAGAAAGAGAAATTAAAGAAAAAATATGTTTTCAAATATAAAATAATATAATCATAATAGTAATTCTTGGAGTACAAATGGGGAGATTAAAAATTATTAGTAATTGATTATTTTTATTAAACAGTGAGAACATTTTTATTTAAAATAATAAGTAAGACGAAATAAATAAACAAAATTCATTAATAGAAGTGAATGATGAATAAGTAAATGAACTTTTATAATTTAAATAATGAAAAAAATATTCATTTCATTATAGCTCGGGTGAGAATTAGTCATTTAGCCAAAATTTTTTTATTGGATTTTTTTAGGAGTAGTCAAGAAACCAAGCGCAATATAAAATGGAACTTAATACATGAAGAATTACGAGTGAATATCGATATATGTTTGGATTAAATATCTTTTAATTATATTTTCTTTGGATGGAACCATGATGTTAATGCTTATTTTTCGTACTCGCTTAGCTGAATTATACGCTTGGATGCTTGTATGTATTATGCCATACCTAGATGAAATGTCATATCGAAGAGAAGAATGCCATGCATATTTAATTGTTCACGGATGAAATAAAAATATTGACTTCAAAATATTGAGTGGGAGAAGATTTACAAGTATAAACCTGGGGTCCCTATCATTGGTCCATTCATATATATATATATATATAAGAGATATTAATTAAAATAGATAAAAAAAATTTTTTGTCTAAATATTTTTAGGTAAACTTTTGATACAAATACTTTTCTAAGCAAATTTATCGTTTATTCTAATAATACCATTTTTCTTTGGTATATCTTCTCTTTAGCCTTATTCTTTCTCGACCCAATCGATAATGGTATACTCCAGTAGTATATTATCATATTGAATATAAGATAGTTTGATAACTTATATAATAATAAGTTGAAACTTTTGTTGAAAATTTAGTGTGAAAACTTCCACAGATAAAACTTTAAAATTTTGAATATCAATTTTTGAAAGAGGTTTGATTTTATTTATTTGTTTAGTTACCGATTATATTAGTTGTGTAGACAGTAAATATCTGTTGTACTAGTCAAAGTAGAACAAATTCTCATGTCAAATTAGAATGAAAAGTAGAAACGTGATTTTTTAAAAACCAGGTGAAAGTGCGAGTGCGAATACGAAGTGCAAGTATGAGTGCACATGCAAATGTGAAGTGCGAGTGCATGCATTTTTTTTGCTTTATATAAAAACTTCTGAGAATGCACTTGCATTCATGCTTTTACACACACACACACACTCATATATAAATATATAAAATATTTTTATAAAAAATATGAATGCGAGAATGCATACATTCTCACTTTCATGTTTTCATATAAATATTTTTATATAAAGCAAAAGAAAAACATGCATGCATGTATTTGCATTCATATTCACACTCGCACTTGATTTCTAGACAATCGTATTTCTAATTTCTGTTCCAATATGTTCTACTTTGACTAATATTATAAATATTCACTCTTTATATAACTAATATATTCAGTACCTAAACAAATAAACAAAATAAAACCTCTCTAAAAAATCAACATTCAAAATTTTAAACTTTTATTCGTGGAAGTTTCCACAATAAGTTTTTAATGAAAGTTTCGATTTATTATGATATAAGTTATCAAACTATCTTATATTTAATGTGATGATATACTGCTGAAGTGTACTGTTATCGGCTGTGTTGAGAAAAAACATGGTTGAAGGAAATATATACTAAAGGAAAAGAATATTATTGGAATAAATAATGAATTTGCTTATAAAAAAACTATATTAAATGTTTGCCTAAAACCGTTTAAATAATAATTTTTTTGCTTATTTTAATTAATATCCCTATATATATATTTGCTTAATGTTTTTATTTTCATATAATTATAAATATCTATATTTAAATTTTGTAACAAAATGTTGCTCAATAATTTATCTTTATTTTTCCCCAAATTGAATGTGTTATAATAAATTCTATATATTTGGTTTCCTATATTTAAATATATTTTGAATATTTGATTTCTTGTTATATATTATTCTGTATTGATTAAAATTGATTTTGTTTCCTTATATAAGATTTAAGACATGTAGATATTCATATACAATTCCTTCATTGAAAATATATACAAAAATTATTTCTTCAATTATTTATATGGTATTAGAGCCCCCATATCCTTTTCCACCCCAATAGATTAAAATTTGCTTAATTCACCCAAATTAGGGTTTTCAGTTGTTTTTTGAAATAATAGCCGCTACCCTTTTGTTTTTTAGAACCTTTGTTTCACCCCTTGGTCCCTTGTTTCTTTTTTTGGTGATGATATCTCCATTTCCAGTAGCCATCGTGGTGTTCTTGGTTATGGTTCTCTATTTTCCAACGTCAATTTTTCTTCATTCTTGTCAGTTCTTCCATTTTTTGGTATTATTAGCTGCTTGCCACTTCTGTTTGGTTGTTGCCTTAGTTTTCGAATATTGAAAACTATGTTCATGTGTGCCCTCTCTGTTTCCAACTATGAAAAGTCCATTGGCAACTCTTCCAGTGATGAATGATGCCTTTCAAGATCTTTAACATGCAAGATTCTAGGTTACTTTCACATCTTACTTCGGATGGCCACCACGTGTTCACTCTTTGGTGATCATTTCCTAAGCAACGTATTTCCTCTTCGGTGATCTTTTCCTTGGCCTTCGGATCTCCGACAACTAAATTACCTGTGGGACCTTTGACTTTCGACAAAACTTGTGCGTTGTCTTCCTTGTTGTTTTTATGTGTAGTTCTAGAGTTATGTCTTGTTTGGTTGCCGTTTGGGTGTTTGTTGTTTGAAGGTTGTCTTGATTGCATATTCTATCATTAGGTGTATTGAATAAGTGATTAAGCTGGACTTTGGGCTTCATACTGCTTTAATTTCTTATTGGGTGTATTGAATAAGTGATTTGAGTTATTGGGCATGCGTTGGCTTACTGAATTTGTGTTGGGAGTTATTGGGCCTTTGTTGGATTTATTTTATTGTGGGCTTTTATTTTCTAGTTTGTTTAGTTTAAAGTACTTGTGGACTTAGACCCTTATTAATTGTTAGTTATTATTAGAGTTTTTTTTTTTTCATGGAAAAGATAAATATTTCAATCCCTATCAGTACCATCCTTAATTATACAAATTATGTTATTTGGGCTTAAGAAATGTCCAACTTTGTTAAAAACTGAAAACTATGTCGATATGTTACTATTGATATACCGTAACCACTCAAAGAAGAAGACATTGAAACATCTAATTATATTGCATTGCTCAAAGAATGTGATAACAAAAACTACCGAATTATTAATTGGTTTTATAACACCTATGTTCCAACAATCAAACTTCAATTTGGTCATCTTGAAACTGCTAAAGATATATGAGATTTGCTTGTTAAATACTACTTTACTACCAATGTCATTCATCAGTTTCAACTTTATGGTAATCTTAGTTACATGTATAAAAAACTAGATTAGTCTATTAATGAAAATTTCTTAGAAATGACAACTTTATGGGATCAATTATTGTTGTCTGAACCAAAATGACATGATCCTTATGATGTCGTACTATATGCAAAGGAAAAAGATGAATTTCAAGTTTATTAGTTTACTATGACATTGAATGATGAGTTTGAATTAGCTCAAATCATGTGATCTTAGCCTTAAAGTATATTTTTTTCGTCATGGTTGTTTTGTGCAAGATGCACAGACAAGATAGATCTTTAAGATTGGGCATAAAGTTCGTCGCCTATTTGAGCTAACATCTCTTCAACTACCTTCCTATATTGCATCTAATGTCTCAAAGTATGATGTTGTTGTGTTTTCTTTTACTTGGCATTCCTGTCTTGGTGATGTTTCTGTAACACCCCAGGTCCAATAACCCGGCCCACTGTTAAGATATTGTCCACTTTGGACACACAGTCCATCATGGGTTTGCTTCTGGGCTTTGCAACCCAAAACGCGTCTTAACAGTTAAGGAGCTCACAGGCTATTTAACCAATTCAATTCTCCCACCACTAACCAATGTGGGATCCAAAGACAGAGCACACACAGTCCCAACATCTCTCCCGTGCTTTGTCGATGTGAGATTCGCCTAGGGGTATCACATACACCCCCCCTTACGGGACTCAGCGTCCTCGCTGAGGTTTGCCCCACCATCGTTCAAGAGGACACGCGGAGTTGCTCTGATATCATTTGTAACACCCCAGGTCCAATAACCTGGCCCACTGTTAAGATATTGTCCACTTTGGACACACAGTCTATCATAGGTTTGCTTCTGGGCTTTGCAACCCAAAATGCGTCTTAACAGTTAAGGAGCTCACAGGCTATTTAACCAATTCAATTCTCCCACCACTAACCAATGTGGGATCCAAAGACAGAGCACACACAGTCCTAGTATCTCTCCCGTGCTTTGTCGATGTGGGATTCGCCTAGGGGTATCACAGTTTCCTTCTCTCAATTAAAATCTTTATGTTTTAGTGGTATTTTAGGAAATGTTAACAGTGACAAATTTGATTATGTTTCTTGTGAACTTGGCAAAAATCATACTTTACCTTTCAATGATAACACTTCTATTTCTTTTATTATTTTTGATCTTATGCATACTGATATGTGAGGACCTTTTCCTGTACCTACCATGGGAGGCATTATTTAATTTGTGATTTTTGTAGATGACTTTTCTCGATTTACTTGGATATATTTTATGAAAAATCATTATCAATTAATTGAAATTTATGCAACTTTTGCTGCTCTTGTCAAAACTCAATTTTCTAGTATCATTAAAATTCTTCAAACAAATAATGCTATGGAATATATAGATACTAAACTTCTTAATATTCTCTCCCACAATGACATTATTGTTCATAGGTTTTGTCCTAGTACATCCCAAAAAAAAGTCATTCAAAATGCAAACATAGACACATTTTGGACACTATTCGTAGTATTTTTATCTCTATGTCATATCTTAAGTGGTTTTAGGGTAAAACAACTCTTACAACTATCTACATAATCAACCACATTCCCATTACAGTGACCAATAACCAAAGCCCTTATGAACAGTTGTATGGTAAAACTCTTGATTACAATATTCTTAAAGTCTTTGGATTTGCTTGTTTTGTTCGTCTACAACCACAAGGACAATCAAAACTAGAACCTCATTCTAGGTTATGTTGTTTTTTGGGTTATGGTATTGAACATAAGGGATATCATTGTTGGGATCCTATTTCTAAATGTCGTCGTATCTCTCGCTATGTTACCTTTTGGGAATATAAAATGTTCTTTTCTATGTTTGAGTTTCATTTTTCTGAACACAACTCACCTTTCTTCACAAATCCATCTATTGAGTTGTTTCTTGAGGTTTCATCCTCTACTAATAACAGCAACACTGCTATACTTTCTCCAAATATTTTTAATGTAGGTTATATAGATGAAAGTACTACAACCAATTCTAAAGCATCCAACTTGTCTATAGATTATGGGCCTTTATAAAGTTCTCCCTCACTTTAAAATAATAGACCTATTAGAGTATGTTAACCATCTACTTATTTACATGATTATTATTGTTACTGTACTATTGTCTTCTTGTGTGAACTTTTATTTTACACAAAAGCTAGTGCTAATCCTTTTTGGCAATAAACAATGCAAGATGAATTACAAGCTTTAACAAAGACTTGTCCTTGGGATTTGGTTGACTTACCGCCTAGTAAATCTACTATAAGATGTAAATGGGTTTACAAAGTTAAAACCTGTATCAATGGCTCAATAAAACGTTATAAAGCTCGGTTAGTGGCAAAAGGATTTATTCAAGCATATGAGATTGATTATGAGGAAACATTTGCTTTAGTGGTTGGAATCACTTCTGTTCACAGTCATATAGCTATTGTAGTTGTCCAAAAATGGCAACTTTTTCAAATGTATGTAAAGAATGCCTTTTTAAATGGAGATTTTACTAAAGAAGTTTAAATGAAACCTCCATCAAGATATACTTATTCACCTAAAAAGGTTTGTCGTCTTTGCAAAGTCTTATATAGACTTAAGTAGGCTTCGAGAACGTAGTTTGCCAAATTCAGCTCTACCATTAGTCAGTTTGGGTTCTCTTTTAGCTCTTATGATAATGTTTTTTTCATTTGCCAAACTGAGAGAGGATGTACTATGTGGTTGTTATATATTGATGATATGATTGTTAATGGAGAAAATGTATAGGGTATAATAGAGTAAAAGCAGTTTCTCAATACATAATTTGAAATGAAGGATTTTGGTTACCTAAATTATTTCCTTGGGTTAGAAGTTCTTTCTGATGTACTGGTTATTACTTATCGTAAGACAAATATGCTACTAATCTTTTATCTTGTGACGGTTTGTTAGATAATAAAACTGTTTCCATTTCATTTGTAGCCAATGTCAAACTTTCTCCTACAAAAGGAACAATGTTGAATTATCCTACTCTCTATAGACAATTGGTTAGAAGTTTTATCTACTTAATTGTCACTTGACAATACATAGCTTACTTCGTTCACATTGTTAGTCAATTCATGGTTGCTTCTCATACTACTCATTTTACGACGGTACTTTGTATTTTTCAATATATTAAAAGTAACTTGTTTTGTGATCTTTAGTTTTATACTTAGTCCTTGCCTATTTTACGTGCATATTCTAATGTTAATTGGGCAAGTGATCCTATAGATAAATATTCCACCACTGGTTATTGTTTCTTTCTAAGAGATTCTCTTATCTCATGACACAGTAAAAAACAAATAGTTGTTTTTTGTTCTAGTACAAAAGTAAAATATAGAACACTTGTAGACATTATTTCTAGACTTCTCTAGTTACGATAATTGTTGCAAGATATGAGAGTATCTCAATCAAATGCTACAAACATCTACTATGATAATCGTAATATCATTCAATTTGCTTATAATGATATTTTTCATGAGTGCACTAAACACATTGAGATTGATTGTCATTTTGTTCATTATCATCTTGTCAAAAGGGATCCTTTATTTTGCTTCCATACCTTCTATTGATCAAATAGCTAATGTCTTCACTATAGCTCATCCTTCAGGATGCTTTCATGATTTACATCACAAACTCAATATAACAAATTCATTGTCTACTTGAGTTTGAGGGGAAATGCTAGAATATATTCTGAATATTTGATTTCTTGTGATATATTATTGTGTATTGATTGTATACTGATTAAGATTGATTTTGTTTCCTTATATAAGATTTAAGACATGTATATATTTATATACAATTCTTTCATTGAAAATATATATACAAAAAGTATTTCTTCAATTATCTATATAATGGAAACAAAATATGTTAATTGTGTTGACTTATGAGAAATGTAAGTTTATGCTATCTAAACCTTGGCCACTTGCTCCTCCCAAGGGGCTTTGTTAGAGTCCTCACTGCCCTATAGACAGTGGAGGGACTCTAATGATATTGCTCGCTACTATATGTTGGTTAACAAGAGTACTAAACATCAAAAACAACTTGAAGGCATGTAGCTCGCTTGTAACATCATGGACAATCTTTATGAGATGTTTGAAGCTCAAGCCATTTTGGTTGCAAACAACCATTTGTAAGATTACAAACATGACATTGATAAACATAAGGAGTTTTCAAGAAACATACCAGTGTTTGTTGGCTACTTTGTCTTTTTCAGTCGTTGGAATGTGCTAATCTTCTCTAAAAAACTTGAGGAGACTAGAACGTGCACAATAATTATAAAAGATATTCGTTTTTATGCTCGAAAGTGATGAACCTTTGTTGGTCTACTATAGCCTTTGTATATTTCTCAATATGGCAGCCACCATTATTTTGGTAACTCATTCTCAAGAATACATTGGGTTTATATCAAATTATATCGATTCTTGTATAAGATAATCTAGTAACTTCAAGTCAAAAGATCACATGTACCACTGTTTGTTAAAGGATATATACCATAAACATTAGAGTCACCATCCATATGAAATCTTCTTATTAGGTCGATTTGGTGGACACATTTATACAACGCACACTTATGTGTTACCAATACTTATGTCACCACTTTTTAGTGAGATCATTCAACACTATGATATTCCCAACTCTATTACTTGTGCCTTTAGTAAAAATATTATTGAGACCACAAACGTTTGTAGAATAACTATCTTATGTGAATATAAGGTCCTTATGATCAGTTCAAAATGCATTAATTCTCTTGTCATGGTTTCATCATTCTAAGGATATTTATCTATTTTTTTACACAAGAATTACATTATCAAAAATGTCATTTGTATTAATTCAAAATTATGATTACAATTACTTAACTATGACGATTGGCTTTAGAGCACTTATCATAACACACTCAACCAAAGGGAGTTTGGTTTGATGTATAAGAGGACTTGAACATCTTCACCTAGCTTAGAGGCATAGTGAGAACGAATGGAATGCTAAAGTCTATCTTCAAATCTGTATAACATTTTGTCAATAGAATTTTAATTTTTTAGATTTTCTTTATTGTTTTGTATGTTATAAAATCTAATTGCATTGATTAATTTTGTTATAATAGATTTGATAGCTTCGAACTTGGTTCTATTGATGTAAGCTATGGTTATAACTCAACAATGTAAAAACTGATTTGTTCCCTTTACATGTATAACTTGTTTTATTTTTCTATGGATTAATAAACATGTTAAAATATTACTATAAACGAAGTTGTGTTCACAAACAATGACCATAACCAACCTGTATCATTTACAATTACAAATCTTTTGTAAAGCTAAAGCTATCATTGATTTAACAAATTTATGAAATATTAATTGTAACGATATACTTTGTGAGATTTAATTTACATGAACTAAATAAAACCGATTCAATCCTAAAGGTTATAAAATACTGAATTAAAAATTATACGATTATAAAAATACTTAGAATGTCATGCAATCTAAATCCTTAGAGCTCCTAAAATTACTTTTATTGGAGTGACAAGTCTTTCTCCTTGAAACCTCCCTAATGATAGTCTTACTCTTTAATGGGTAATACTGTTCAATTATGCCTTTGGAGATCAGAGCTAACAAATATATAATAGGTTATTGGATCCTCCCATCAAAAGTCTAATAAACCTTAAAACCCACCCTAATATTATCTACCCAAATTACAACATTTAAGTGTATTAGACTTGTCTTTATTGATTAATTAAGCCAATTTGTAAACTATCATTGAATTATTCAATTATTTAATTTTATTAGACAAAAATTATAATTCATGTTAACCCATATCAAAAAAATTACTAACATTCTCTCATTTGGGTAATATTAAATATTTTATTTTATTAAAAAAAAGAAAACAATTTTTGACCCTTGGATAACCAATATTTTAACTTAAAAATAACCACTATTTTTAGAAAAAAAAAATAGTCTAAAAATAAATTATACTGTAACTATCAATCGAGTTAATATGACTTCCAATAACGAAATAAGACATTACCAATAAGGATGACAATGGGAAGAGGGAAGCCCGAATACCATATTCTCTGTCCTTGTTCCTGTAGGGGATATCAATCCTTATCCCTGTTACGGGTTGAGGGGAAAAATCCCTTCCCTGACCCTCTTCCTTGGTGAAAAAATCCCTTCCCTATCTTCTTACCCATAAGAAAAAATCTCCTTCATGTACATTCTAAACACAACATAAATATATTAAATAACAAAATTAACTTAAATTAAAACCAACTCATTATTTCAAATGCCACAAATAACATATGTTAACCACTTTAATATATACAACAAAAATATAAATAAATTTGAAAGACACAAATAATTTAAAGTTATAAGGGTATGTTAGTATTTTAAGTAAAAATATTAATACAAAGGAGCGGGGTGGAGAGAGGATATATGCATCCATATCCCTAACACGTTCCTGATTGCAAGAATATTTTTCTTCCCTATCTTTGTCCTTATTTTTATAGGAGAATCCTTCCCTGTTAGGGTCAAGAAAGGTTGGGGACTCTAAATTTGGGTTGAAATTGCCATCTCTAATTACCAATATTTATTATCGACATAAGATTGTCTATGATCATGATTATTGATACCAAAATCAACACGGACTGGTGATTGGGGAATGTGATAGGAATATCACATAATTAAGTGATTACAAATAATATTATTTCTCTATAAGTCATTTTTATGATTTTTTTAACCTTAATTTTTCAAAAGAAACAAGAGAAATGTTTTCTCTTCTTAATGAAACTAGCGACTTCTAATGAAGCTTGTATGTTTTAGTTTCACTTGAGATATCATGAAACATGCATATATATACAATTATCATACTCAAGAAAAATCTTAGTATTGAGACATGTTATACCATAACCGTATATATGCACATATATTTATACAAATAAGTATATATAGAATCATGATCAAGAAGGAAATAAAAGTCACCTTAATCATAAATGAACTATTATTAAGTCAAGAATTTATAATACTCTCACGGACCCTAAATGTCAAAAGACCATAAACACCATCATATTTTGTACATAAATCTAAAGGCTACAAGTCTTATTTCTTTGGTTAGGGCTTAGTCTATATGAATTTTGTATTTATGTACTCTCTCATAATGTCTCACTTCCTTTATGAAGTTCCTAACTATAACATTTATTTCTATATATCTCAATCTACTAGTAGTATTCTACACAATTGCACTGTTATCAAAGTAGATAGGATCGACATAAGGTAGTCCAAAAATACAATCCTTTAACTACAAACCCTGAGAAGCTACTCAATAGCAAGTTATAATTAAGTGCATATGGTTGAAGATGTTTCTAGTGAACATTTGATGTTTTTCCAAGATATGACCCTTTTAGTGAGTATTATGATATGTCTAAAAATAAATTTCACTTTATCTTGACAACCATCATAATTTTGATTTTTCTTTAATATTTCATTAACTCTTTAGTTAGAACCTAGTGATCAAGACCTAGGTTTGAGAGGCATCATCCGAGAACCTCAAATTCAAAAGCTATATTAAGTCTCATGCATATCTTTACATACATCAAACTTCTAATAACATCATCCTTTCTTCCTTTTCATGTGGATTCCTTTCAAACTCATTCTTTAGACAATGTTTGATGTTAAGTTATCTCCTTTCACACATACCATTGTCTAACAATTCTAAATGCTCTTTTTAACATACATTCTGTGTATGCATTTTGAGATAAGTAAAAAATTCACGAATTCTATCATAGTGGATCTTAATACCAAGAAAAAAATGATTTATCTCCAGGATCTTTCACATCGTAAGTCTTGGATAGAACCATGCCATGAAAATAAATTAGATCCCATTAGTCTTTATATACCTATAATGGTCTGATTTGCTTTATATGAAGTCATGTGTAATTAAATGTGAGACATGACTGTCAAGAAATCTATTCCAGCCATAAACAATTTCATGGGATTTTGTAAAACTTATTGAATCTCCTTTGGTTAATTCAACCATAACATCAATATGCTTTATAGACAGGGAAAATCAATTGAATCCACGTTGCCTTCCTTCAGAGATGTAAAGATATCACTTTTAATAGTGTTAAGATCTTAGAACTTTGCTTTAAGAGAGCCAATTACTCTAGTACCTCAGTTGAGGCAATAGATATTATATCTTTTGGAATACTTTGTTTGACCAATGACATAGCAACTTATTATTCTTGTATCTATTCTCCTTTCAACAGCATTACAAATCTTCACTTATATGAAGCATCTATAAACTTAAAGTGCCTAAACTTGAGTTTTCATCATATCCAAAACTTAAAAGAAATCTTCAACATAAATTTACAAAAAAACTCTATTCAAAATACACTATGCCACCTAGATTGTTTCACTTGATGAATATTCAACTTTGTTTGCTTCTTAATATAACTTTAAAGTTATGATTGAACTTTTTAGCTACATCATTCCATTTTAGAGTCCTAAAATATTGAAAATTTTGTAAAATACCAATTATGCTTATGTTGCTAACTTTAACATCCATATTATTTTCAAATCTAAATATGGACTCCCTTTTGCTTAGCCTTCATTTATTGACTAATGCCATATCCAAAAATCTCTAATCCTTGTTTAAGCCATAAGAATTATACTTCTTATAGTTGCTCTTTCCTATGTAATTGGGTTTTAACTAAGTATTGAAATTGGCTATTTCTAACTTCTCCCTATTTTGTTTTTCTTATTCAATAACACATTTAGAAATTAGATTAACAATACTTTATATATAATAATAAAACATATGAACATTCTTTGTTTGATTGAAGTCATATGTCAATCTTATGGTGCTTTTAAAACTTAAAACTTAACTAAATATTCATTACTTCTTGACTCCTTTATGAATGTCATACATTGTCCAACTTAAATTAAACATTAAGTGAGCAAATTCAACATTGTCAAAAACTTAATACCTCAGTCTAACATCAATGAAATTTTGTTAGCCCTTGTAGTATAAGGTAAACCTCCCTTAGGTAAATATCATTGATAATAAATAACTTTAAAACCTTATAAACTATTTTCCATGATAAACTCTCCTTTGGGCAGATAATATAATATGCAATTAGCGTCCTTGAACATAAGATTACATATAAGGATGGCATATAACTTAGGAAATCTCTTTTGGATAGATTAACCTCCTAGGTTATTGTACTCTTTCTCACTAATAGGTTATCCATGTGTTGATTAAAAAAACATAACCACCTTTGGGTAAATTGAAAGTTTTACCACCAATGTAATTCTATAATTACCTTCAAAACCCATTAATTTTAACACATACAATAACCATTTTTGGGCTAGAAATTATAAGCATCAAAGTTGAAGAATATCTTCAATGAATACACCCCATTGACGATTAAATATTCTGACAACTCAATAATTTATATTAATATTAAATAATATTTCTAAAATTAAGATTTTATGAGAAATAACACAGAATTACCTTTTACAATCTTAATATGTAAATATTGTATTTCCTATTATTAGGCAATAATCATAATAGCTTTAAAATCTTATAAGTCATACCTTATATGGATTCCTTGAGCATTGTTATTAACTCCCCTTTAAGCAAAGAAAATGACATGCTATTAAGATCTCAAGCACAAGCTTATAATAAGGACCTTGACACTATATAATTTTCAAAAAAAGATATCATCTTTGGGCTGATAAACTTCTTAGGCCATTATTAATTCTCAATCTGATCAGAAAAAAATGTCAATTAAATAAACTCAACCACCTTTGGGTGTATTAAAATTTTTACAACTAGTGTATTTCAAAAATTAACCTTATACTTTAAAATTGAAGAACATATCATTATTGAAGGAATAATTTTGTAAGCTTCAATAATGTACTGCTTTAACAATCAATATAATGAAAACTCACAAAAGTGTCATATTTCATGAGATACGACTTTTTATTATTTCTAAAAATCTTGAAAAATTGTTGCATCTAACCCAATAAACAATAATCTTAACTTGATGTAATGGCTTAACCACAGATGAACAAAGTTGATATATATTTATTTTTTAGTCTTAATATAATGTGAGTATAATGCCATAATATTTAATCTAAAATTCAATATATCTCCAAACAAAGTCTTTTAGTTGCAACATTTATCATTCTACACCACCACAAGCCATTCACACACATCACGTGCCACCATAAGTCTTTTATGAGTTGTTGCTTGCCTTTCACATGCCATTACACGTTGTCATATGTCCTTAATATGTTTCATGCATCATAACTTTTCATGTACTCTAACATGCCTAATCAAACTTTCATGTGCTCACACACGCTTAGGAAACCCTTTCACATGCACTAGAAGACCTTTATAACCTTTTCACTTACTCCTATATGCCTCTTTAAACCTTTCATGTGCTCTCATATACCATCACATTGCTTATTGCATTACACATGCCACCTAGGACCATTCATACATGTTTACATGCTTAAAAAAATCATCACACATTCACACACACTGCTATGAACCTCTTATGGACTTCATGCATAGCCACACACAATAATTAGTCGTTCACATGTTGTTACACATATTGCATGTGTCATTGTACACCAAGACTAGATTTCACATGCCTACACATTCCAAAAATGTTTCTAAGCACCACTACACATTATTATGACCTTTAATATGCTTCACATGCTTCTAGAAATGATACATGAATTTACACACACTTCTCGAATATTCATACACATATTTAGGTTCAATAATAAACTACTACCTACCATTTGAATTGCTTACCTACTTTCATGCATGACAGATCCTTTTACATGTACTCTTATTCATTAAAAGGAGTTCACACATATCTTCACTCAATGATATGCTCTCGTACATACCACCCTTTGGTTTTCATCATTGAACACGCATGCCACATATAGTGTAACACCCATAAGAAAGCCCAAAGGAAATTATATCTTCTCCTCTATATTGGTTATGATTTAAGTGAGAGTTCTTTAATTTTATAAGTAAGAACAAATGTGCACCAAAAAGTTGACATTCACTTATTAATGACATTATTATTGATTACTTAGGTTAAACATATTGCCCATTCATGTTGTAAAAATATAAAAGTAAAGTTGTAGTGTCATCTAACCTTACCCTAATTTCTTAAAATACACAAAAAGATAATTTTTTAGAGAGATGCCGTTTGGTGCAATCAGAGAGCAAGGGAGAAAGAGAGTTGGACACTGGAAATCTCCAAGCCATACCAAGGATTAGTTTGTTCAATAGAAGGAGGGTAAGAAGTTGGCTTTTTTCTTTCCCTCTTGATTTATTGATGATGGTGAATTACTAGTCTTTGAATGATTGATAATGCATGTTAATAAAAAGGTTAAGGTGATAAATAATGTGATGTTAAAGATCATTAGATTGTAATAGTATTTGGGGTAATTTAATTGGTAAGTTTCAAGTGTAATTATGAGACCAATTGTGAATTATGCATGTTGAACTTATGATTGATAAGAATCACTTAGAACCAGTTCTAGCTAGTAGAAATTACTAAACTAACCTTTTACTAAGAGTGTAATTGGGTTGGAGTTAGAAAAGCCTTGGAAGGTTGGAAAAGAGACAATTAACCATAGATAAGGTGTCTAACTTTGTGGAAGATGACATCAAACCCTATCCGAGCTAGATTTGGGTAAAAAAGGTAAAAGTCTAGAAAAGAGAAGTATACTCAGATAGCCACCTATTGTGTGCATAAGTGGCTAGTTTTGTGAAAGGAATAGAGCTATATGATATATAGATAACCATGAGATGCATAATGCACTTAGTGTCAAGATGTATTAGCCACACAATTCAACTCAAGGGTGCACGGTAAGGGAGTGGCTTTATAGTTAGTTTCTCATGTAGTCGATAGGATGCATCACATATGTGTCCATGGTAGAGGCCACTTGAGGGTGGTTTTCACTTAGTGATCCCGCAGCAATGTGTATGTGGTAAGGCAAGGACTATGACTAGTTTTTTATGTGATTAGGGTATCGTCATAACTGGTTAGCACGATAGTTCGTTTGGCATGTGTGCAAGATATAATAGTTAGTTTGTAGACATGTAAGGTGTCAATTGCTTTCATAAGGCATTAATATGCCGAGTTCAGCTTAGGCCTAATAGTCTTTGTGTATGGCCTATGTTAGGGCACGAAGGTGCCAAACATTAACCACATAACAACTCAGTGATAGAATGTGAGTTTTTAGTTTATGCATTTTGCTAGGTGTCGAGAGACCACCTATTTACTAAGTTTTTTATCACTCACTCTTTTTAATCTATGGTTATGTAAGTAGAGGTGAATAAAGAGACATATGAGGGAGCTAGCGGTTTTAGCTTAGTTCGTTGCATGAGGTAGAAGCGCTAAATATTCATTTTATATTTTGAGACATTTATTACTATTATTCAATTATAAGTCTTTTATGGAGTTTATACACTAAGTTATATGATTGTGTATTTCAGACACATACATTAAGGAGTTTTATCATTATTATTTTATTATTGTGGATGTTATGACTTCAAGATTTTATTTATACACCTTTTTGCACGTTTAAGTGTTTTTGGCATGCTCATTAATTTTGTTGCATTATTGAAGAAGTTAAGTAATACAAGTTTCTTTAAGCCATATTCCATCTAGAGGTATATGTCTGGAGAAAGGTGTCACACATAGTTTTTGTCTTTGTGTGCTTGGGTCTTATCTAAGTTTGGTTTAGGTTGGGTCTAAATTATAGGTCGATAAGACCTACCTTAACTTTGAATATATAATGTTTGGCTTTGACTTTTGGGTTTAGTTGACTCATTTAGCCTTGAGGGTCAGGTTTTTGGGTATCCTAGTCTAGTGTTAACTTATGATACAAACCATAATTTTAATTACAGCAAGCTTAATTCCTAAAATTCATTCACCTATTTAGTTTCTTCAAAGGGGGAAATGAAACGAAGACTTGTGGAAGTGGTTTTTTAGGTGATTCCATTGCCAAATTTGTCAAAATGTCATGCCATAAACATTCTACAGCTTTGATAAACATTTTCTTTCTAATTTTGTCCATTTATGATGCTTTTGTTGTTAAGGAAGGCACATCTCACACTGATAAAGGTTCAACAGCCTCTTATTTTGCCATAAATTGTGATAGGGAGGTGTTAGAATAAGACGACTTATCATGCCCAATTTTGCCTAAAAAGATTTTCTTATTGGCAAAATTGAACGTTCCAAACTGGAATTTGTTCCTCAAAATACTAGATCACGGTTTTTCAAACTCTAATTTCAAAGTTCAATTGAATAAATTAAAACCCTAATATCAAAATGAATTAAACAATGATATCAAAATTTCAATCTTCAATTCTTGATTTTAAAACCTACTTCATAATTAAAAAGTTATGATTTCAATTCAAAATATTCAGATTTTATAATCTAATATGTCTAACTCAAATACCACATGTAAGATTTAAATTACATGACATGGATAAATTGATTCAATCCTAATACTACAAGATCTATGCAAAGGTTATAAAATACCCCACCCCATGCATTATGAATCTGTAGATGTCTTAAAATTACCCACATTAGAGTGACATATCTCTCTCTATCTCCTAAAACCTTCTTGAATTACAATTTTCAATGGTTAAAACTATTCTATTATTATTCTATAAAAGGCCCTAGTCAATAAATGATATGTTATAATAGACCCTCCTATCAGTAGTCCAATTAATAAACCTAAGATTTACATTAATGTTGTCTACTCAGGTTATAACTTTAATTGTATTGAACTTATCGTTATTGATCACTCAAGCTCGTATGTAAACTGTCATTAGACTATTCAATTTGAAAAAGACTTCTTGTATTCATAAATCAATTAACATTATAATTTAAGTGGGGGAATATTGGGTTTAAGATTAACTTGTAATGTTAAAACAAGCTAAACCATACATTTATAGGACTAAAAATATTCAATTTGAATGAAGATTCAACAAGAAACATTGAAATAATTTAATTGTAAAACATGAAAAGCACTTAACCATAAAAAACTAGAAGAAAAACCTTGTTTCAACTAAGAACAACCTCGATTAAAATTGTACAAACGTTCCTTCGATGGAATTGGTGTTCCATGTCCATCATTTTTAACATAACATTGAACAACCAAACGGATGATCATGTTCCATTTGGAACAATCAAGGATCGAAGCTTTCGAATGGACATTCTATTAATTCTACAAAACTTTATAAATGTTCAAATAATATGATGAGTGTCACATCCTTATAGCTATGAAATTTCTTATGACAAAATAAAATTATATTTTAGTTATTAAACAATTATTTAATGCTTCCTTTGAATTTAAAATAATTGTTTAAAAGACAAAGGTTGTGTCTATTTACAATCTAAAGATTGAGTTCATTCACAAGTAAATGTTTGTGATTATTCACAAAACAATGCAATTTTTCTGGTATCTGTTCCTAACCATTATAATTGTTTTGGTGTCTAATCATAAACCACAATGTGCCTTTTTACTTCCTATATAAGTCATGTTCAATTGAATATTCACTCACTTTTACTTTTCTTTAAATTTCTCAAAGAAATCTTTAGTGTTCGCAAACCGTACATTCAAAAGTTTGTTGTATCCTAGAAGGGAATTTTGCACTATTCCACAACTGCAAATAAGAAGCAAATATCACTTTAAGGAATGTGTTTCATGCCTCAAATTTCAAAATTCTCTATGAATTCACCAACACATTTGGTGTCATTTTCCTTTTACTATATGTTGTGTATAACCTTTCAAGATTCAGGTCTATTCTTCTTATCTATTACTTTCATAGTCACAAATGGTCCATCACGCACTACATCCCAAAGCTCACAATCACCATATAATGGTAGTCTAAGGAGAGCATAACTCTCATACAAGTGGTTGGTCCACCTAGGTTTAGGGTCATTTGTTCTTGTCAATTAAAGGGAAAATATTTGAGAAACGTTAATGAAAGAGAAATTGTATGATCAAAATGGTCTAGGAGGAATGGGAGTGAATAACTCTTTAAATCACCTCATGCCAACTTTTTAACTATATGTGAAAATATAATCCATTTGTGACTCAAGGTATTTTCTAATGCAATTTAAGAGGGAATTAGTTACCGAAAATGATTTAATGTGTTTTGAGTGGGACCTTGTTAACTTGAAAACCTATTGTTACCAAGTCCTTTAACAATTACATTTAAATGTTTCTCTCGAAGAATTTCTTGGGGTTTAGTATTGACCATCCTAGTAATTAAAATGAAAGGAGAATTGACTCTATCGTGCTACTTTACTACAAAACAATAGCCAGTTGAAGTTGGTGAGCAAAAAGTTGAATAAAGTAAGCACATTTATTTTCTTTGAAAAATGATTGTTTTCATACTATTGAACTAGCCCTGCATATTACTAACTTGATCATAACCTTGACCATACAAACTGGACATACTTAATCCATGATTAGAACTTAATATATCAAGTATTTCCTTATATGATAAAGTTGTGGTACTATTAAAATGTCCAAGTCCTATAACATGCTCAAGAACTTATCCACTCTTATTCACATAATGAAGTACTACTACCATTTGCTCTTTCACATATATGTTGCGAGATTCATTAATTAAGATTGAAAATAAAGCATCACCCATCGCTTTAAAAACGACACCAATAGGTTCAATGGAAGCACAACTTGCAATATCTTTGATATCCTCGTTATAATCAATAAGAAATCATAAAAGCTCTGAAAAGTTGCCTTGGTTATTTGACTCCATATTTTTAATTACTATAAAATGAAATGCCTTGCCATTTAAAAAAAAAAAAACCAAATATAGTCAATTGTTGTAGTCAAACAACATTGATATTCTCTTTTAGATTGCTTACATGATTGTTTGTGAACGTTTGCTGATTTTGATTTTTTAAAGCTTGATCATGTGAATTATTGGGTCTCCTACATAAATCATAAACTTACTTTAATTTTCCAACTTTTAAATTTAGCACCAACAAAGAACTCTCCACCTCTTCCCTCTCCAAATAAAGGTCTAAAAAGATGGCAACAAAGAAAAATGCAACATTAATCAAGCAATTAGTAAATTAATGAAACCAAGTAATTGTATTTTCCAAATTTTATCCAAGGAAACTCATGTTCTTTTGGTTTACATGGAACGTTTTGTCAATAAGCTCTTCAAACTTTGTCTTAAATACTACGATTAAGTTGAAAATTTTGAGTTCATTGACCAAGATAAGTCGAAAGATCTATTAAATTAATATCTAATTTCTTCCACTAGAACTGAAAGAAAAAAATTAGAATACAACTAACACCTAAGAGAAATTTATTGAATATTTCATAAAGAATTTCAATAAGTTGAAACAACACATACATTAGTGTTGTTATGCAATTATCAATCCAAGTTGTCATTCTAGGTAACAATCTCAACCATTGAAAAATACAATAAAAACACAAACAATATTCAATATAGCTTTGTTGAAGAATTACGTAGAACAAACAATATTTGTGTTAAAGTAGGTTTTTTAAGGCCAATCGTTGAGGCCATTTATCTTATTTTAAAGATAATAATTGAAATTTCTTCATTTGTTTTTACATATGTGTGTGTATGTATGTATGTATGTATGATGAATGTCCCTAAATTGGTAAAATAGTGACAAGGGGATCAATATAAATCTTGATTGTGAAAACTCCATGAGCACGTATGGTGACCAATCTAGAAACGTCTGTAGCCTCATATTTGTCTTAACCAATGGTACAAATAATGTGATAAGACTATCATTATACTGAATGATTCTATCAAAAGGTAAGGATGAATCTCACATGTCAAGGTTATTGGTGTCAACTAGGTGTAACACATGGATGTATATTGATTACTTATTCTTCAAATTGATCCCCTAAAAGATTTCATAAAGATAATAACCCTAGTCTTGTGGAATAAATCTTCTAATAGATAGTGATGCATGTGATCCTCAAACTTGATATTATCAGAGTGTCTTATGCACTAATCCATTTAGTTTAACAATAGTCTAACTTATTCTTATTGTTAAGATTATCAATATAGTAGTTGTTGGCTATGTTAAGAAATGTATCAGAGTTATAGTGGATAAACAAAAGATTCATTACTTTTATAAGTACAAGAGAAGATATCTTGTGATGTTATTTAATAAATGAAAACAAATAAATAAATATATGGCCATCCTTATATTGGGTCAATGCGTCAATCTAATAATATTTTATCGTTGCTTCAAAGGTCAAATCATGAAGTCAAAGGAATTTGAGGTAAACACTAAATCTATGCCTAATCCTTGATGAAATATCAATATAACAAAAGGATTTGATTACACGATAACTGTACTATTAAAAGGTATAATTGATTTAATATTGATTCTTTATTAATTGTGTTGTTATGATGTCTTGCCAATAGTTACTCATGGTTTGTCAACAAAAGAATAATTAATTGTAAATTAATTACAAGTTTATTCACTGTCAATTTAATAAAGAACTTATAGGTAATACATAATAGGCTGTCTGATAAGACTTTTAAGGTTTCTATTTATTACATATATAAATTGAATTGCTTGGGATTCACTCAAATATTGTAAATTTATATCTCTATTAATGTGACTTAATATTTAGGAATATATACAAAACATTGGGTCTAATTGACAAAAACTAAAATTTGGGGTCAAATATAATAATCCATAAGCTAAGGTCTAGGTCGTAAATAATGTTGTCTCCGGTTATGAGAAGTCTCATATAAATTTAGAATTATCCTCATAAAGCTAGAGTTAGTTGTCCAAAAATTGAGAGCGAAAAAAAATTCTCTCAATTTTCTTAACTCCAAACATATACATTTAATCTTCCAAACAAGCTTACACCCATGTGATGCCTATAAAACCTTTCCATTGATTGTGGCTTTGTATTGACTTTGTGTGGACAAGTGGGAGCTTTATTAAGTGATGAAGAAAGTGCAAAGCACATTCGAGACGAACTTCTACTTGGTGGAACCTATAAACACAAGTATTGAATTTTAAAACCCCAAATTGTATGTATAATGTCTCTTTTGATCTTACAACACAATTTATTATTCTTGAATTTATGTTTTATGATGATCTTATTGTTGTTTAATGTGTTTTAATATGCATTGAATTGAGACCACATGTATATAGTCACTCTTTGAGATCTTTGGTGCTCTCTTTTTCAGACTAATGGATTCCATAAATCCAACAATTTTGAGCTCATAAGCTATTCAATACCTTATCTTGCTTCCATAACCTTTCTCTTGCAAGAGGACAAATCTTCCATCAGTAAAACCTTCCACATTGTAAGGTGGTCTATATATGCTTTAGACCGCTAATTTGTCAACACTATTTTTATCCTTAAGGTAAATACTTGGTCCCTAAGATGATCTAACTCGTAAAGTTAATTACCCCTACACAACAATGTTAGCTACGCCTTATTGAAAAGAAGTGACAACATAATAAGGACGTACATAAAAGTATTGGGTTACTGATGTTAAAACTATGAAAATTAAGCACAAGAAAATAATATTGACATTTCCTTCATACTTACAAAAGTTGTCATTCCATGAAACATCGCCCATTAGTCTCGAGGGATACACTCATACATCATCTCAATTATGAGATGAAGACTTGGGACTAAATCTCCGTCAACCTTGAAAGCCCAATTAAAGGAAGTTTGAGATGAAGGGTTAGGATCTTTTAACCTATCCTCTATAACACCCCCATATGTCGACTCTCCTAACAAAAATTGGGTGTCTCACTTTTAACAAATTTTTTGAAGGGTGCTTTGATGGACTTCCACCATCATCCTTTAGATTGTCTTTCAGGGTTATAAGTGAATGACATAGAAACTTCAAGACACGCCTCCATTACCCTTTAGATGATTAACTAGGTTGAGCTTTCTCAATGTTTGCACAATTGTTCAACTACAACAAGCATTTCACTAGAGTCCTCATTACTAAAGCAATGATCATGTTTTAAATAAAGAATAACATAATAGTTTTAGACTACAAATGAAATCATCACTATGACATTGTAACATCCCTCTTAGAAGTATACCCATCGGAAGAGAAGTTATGAATTAATATTCGAGCATCTATTATTTATTTATTTATTTTTTTAAAAACTACTTGGAACTCAATTCATTACTAAAAGTATTTAGAAATTATTTTAAGAAAACTAAAAATCTGGAAGCGAACAAAAGATGTATATATCTCATATGAAAACATCTGAAAACATAGAGTAATCATATACAACTGTACAATCATCTCAAAAAGGTCAAAAGTTAACAAGAACAACTAGAGATAACCTGCTCCAATCAGATCTATCTTCATTGACCTGACCTTGCCTCGTAGCTACCTCTATCAGTTGTACCTACAATCATGAAAGAAGGAAGTGAGAGATAAGAACACTCAGTAAAAGAAAAAATTAAGTAAGCTATCTTATTTCTTGTTCTAACTCACTCTCGAGACTCAACCTCATATCATAACCTCTATAAGAAATTGAGGGATAATCTAGTTCATTCTTTATTATTTGGGTCATACTTTATCCTATCTGATGTTTACTTGATACTTTCTGGAAGCTGATTATAGGGATTTGACATTTTATAAGCTCAAGCTCTCTTTCTTTCTCTCACTATACCATTTTTGAATCTGAATTGAGCTCTATTGTGAGCGGACCCTACTAGGGGTCTATGTTCTACTACGGACGTGTCCTACTATAAACGTGTCCTATTGGACAGTGTAGTGTAAGGTGCCCCCTCATAGTTCATAGCATACATGCGTGCCTTATATCATACTAATCTTACTTCTATCTAAATCTATACATAACTCACTAGACCATACTCTTGGGATGACCTCTGAATGTTGAGCCCCAAATTCCTTTTCTTGCTTTTCTTTTTTTTCTTTTTTCTTTTCTCTCATTTCTTTCCTTTCCTTTCTTTCTTCTTGCTTTCCTTTTTCTTCTCATTTTCTTTCTTTCCAAAAACTAGAAAATATTCTTCATGAGACTGTTCATATGATAGGGCAACCTTCTTTTTCATACAATTTAACAGTCCCAATGGTCTCTACTTCATACAAGCTATATATCGTTGAAAAGAGAATTCAAAGAGCTTTCCAACAAGCTATAATAACACTCATAATTCATTAGATAAACAACCAAAATGTGGGACGAAATCAGTAGCAAAATTGTAAATATTATCCAACTTTCTGTCATGAACAAAATCATCACATAGATACCCCAAATGGCAAAACAACATTTCTCAACTTTAAAATCATCATTTATAACATAGATCCAAGGAACCAAAAAGCATAAAACATGAAACATATCAAGGATAATATCCCTTACCTTGTTTTAAGTCAATCTTTGTAAATTGGCTTCCTCTTCTTGTCTTGCTTCATTTATCATTAAAATCACCTTAAATCAACACCAAAACATACTAAGATATTCAGATAACATGTATCAAATATATATATAATCATAGGTAAAGCGAAAGGAAAGAGATCTTTTGGTTACTAAGGCTTCCAAAGTGTTTTTTTGTTTCTTTTTCTTATTTTGTCTTCCAAAACCCCTTCAATTTCTTCCTTTATCTTTACAAAACAAATGAAAATAGTATGAGAAATGGTGGCCACTGGAATGGATGGGAAGATGATGGAAAAGCCCTGAAGTTTCTTTGTTTTGTTTTTTTTTTCTTTTATATACATCTTTATCTTTTTCTCTTTATATACATCTTTATCTTTTTTCTTTTTGTATATATATATATAGTTATAGTTATTTATACATATATAAATATAAAAACACACACCTACATGTGAATATATCTATATATATATTTAAAATTGGAAATATCTCAAAATATAGTCAAAAGACATAAATGCCCCTGGATCGTACCTAAGGGTATTACAGACATTCTACAAATTTATACTAGAGTGAAGAATCTCCACCATGCATCATTGCATTATCACGTACATGTAGAGATGACAATGGGCCATGTCATGCCGATGGGCCGTGTCAAGCTAAGGCCTGTTACAGTGTGGGCTTTGCAGACTGAGTTGACTTGCCCACTTATGAGGGTTTGTGGCATGGCCCACACAATAGCGGGTGTGTTAGTCCCTAATCAGGCTAGCTAGTAGGCTTGTGGTAGGGCAACTTGTGTTTTTTATAAAAAATATTTTTTAAAAGTAAAATTTTAAATATTACTAATTTACATTCACTTTCAAATTAATACAATTGAGGACAATTCTTTAAAAAAGATCATTGGACCTTCAAATTACATTTCGTATTTATCTTCCAATGACATAAAATCATTTGTGTATTTCTATTATTTATATTTGTATTATAATTAAAGGAAACTATAAAATTTTACTTAAAATACCTCACTTCTTGACAACTCCAAACTTTCTTCAATCTCTTAATCTCAAACGCTCTTAATCAAATTTTAATTTTGTCTAACAACTTAGTTTTTGTTTTATTTTTACAATTTTGTAAATTATTTTTTTCCTTTTCAATATTTTGATAGTGAATAAAATTAAACGAAAAAAGTTTTTGAACTATTAAGAAGAATTCACTTTCATAAACTTAAACAAGAAGGAATTGATGCAATGTAAATACCGTAAGAGAGATCTTATAGAAACAAGTAAAAGTGAAATCAGCCTCTTATTCTAATACATTATTATAAAAATGCTCAGATTTAAGAAATCTAATCGAGTAGTGGATAAAGTAAAAGAGAATAGTGCCCAGTAGCTATTGCCAATTTTTTTTAAAATTTTTCACAACTTGCTATAATAGAGGGCCACCCACGAGCTTAATATCCAAGCTTAGGCATGACTCTGAAAGCTGTAGGCCTAGTACAACCTGCTACAGTTATGGGTTATGCCTTTCTGGGTTAGGCCCAAAAAAGAGAGCCTAAGTTAGGCCACAAGCCACCTAACCCTTTGACTACCTTCATGTACATGTGTCAACCATTAAACACATAAAACCAAAGCGTAAGTGACAAATTGCTTAGGTGTCAATCTTACAAACACTTAGGCTTGACATTTGGATATGACACCATAAATGGATGGGTAGAAACAAAATTATTATCCATGTCCTCATCCTACTTTATCAGGGCATATGTCGTATTAATAAATGGGATAGGGTATCCCACTCTTATTCAATTTTGTCACTTCACAGTGATGCAATGTTCGACTACAATCCTAAAACACTAAGCTCAAACTTAAATGACTCTTTTGAATAGTAAAATATAACTTCAAATTAAGAGACTTAATTTCTCCAAATGCAATTATTTCATGGGTAAATTGATTTAAAGACACTAAACTTGTAAGTCAAATATGAACAACTACTTGAATGCCCTTCAAGTCCTTTTTAGAGAATGTGGTTGACTATGGTGGAATCTTTACACGTAGAATACTTGACTTAACAAAAGTCTAATGTCTTAGACTGTGGGGCTTAAGAGGCTTATTGCATTCACATGCAGTGTCACCTCTAAGTGGTCAAATTCGATGTCAAGTCATAATTGAAAGCATATCAATATTTTCTCCCTCATGTTAGAAGTTTAGCTCATATTGGGGGGTTGAGGATTTACACTTGATGCACAAAACACTCCTTATCTTAAGGATGTCAGTGTTCTAAATCCTTATTCACGTCTTGGGATAACATTTTCCAGCGTGCTTGAGTGTAGACTAGATTCAAGGATGATCTAATTCTTATGTACTTGTGATGTCTACCAATAACTCATGTTAGTTGCGTTTCAGTTGTAATATGCAAAACATCCTCAAAGATGTGGTACATTGTTTTCAATGATGCATATCCATACACCGTATGGTACCTAGTCAACCATGCGAACAAGTGAATAGAAAAGTTTGCTCCATAACTTAAAGTTGCGACAAAGCAACAGTTGCCCATTCCTACATGACTATTCAACAAGCGGTTGCATTATCCAAAATTTGCAATGTACCAACTTTAATCAAATTCTAAAAATGTAATGCATTTATATTCTTTCCTTGGTATAAGACACCTCAAAATTTGATTAATTGTTAAGATTTTGTGCTACTACGTGTAGCTTGTTCTCATTTGAATCTTTGTATTTCTCATATTTGATCATTTATTGTGTAAAATGTGTATAAACAAAGCCTTTCATGTGTGGCAACAAGAGGAAGTAGAGATAAATTAGAAAAAAAAAATGCTATTTATTCAATTACAAGTACACAAATAACTACTGTTAGTTTGCACATACAAAAGTGACTAAAGCAATTTTGTCTATCAGTATAAAGACTAAATAGCACATTCCTTTGACAAAGCTTGAGTTTCTTCTTTATAAAGGAACACAATGTGCCAAATGCTATGAGAACCAAGAGACGACAACAAATCTTATGTTCTTGAGTTATTCCTTCAATTTGAAGCCACTCGTAAACTCAACCTTGGAGCCCTTAACCAAGATCTTAAAGGCAAATAAGTTACCAATGACAAGTCTATGATACATCAAAATTTCCACTTGGAACCCTTCTCTTAAGACCACTAGGATGAGGTATGATCTATAACAACTCCAATTAGAGTCTGATTACACAAGCAGGTAAATCCTATAGAAACATAAACAAAACTTATTGCTAGGTTGCCTTTAAAAAAAAAAAGTGGGTCAAATTCAAGTTTCAACATTGAAAAAAAAAATCACTTTTCGTTCTAAAGTCAATAAACAAATACCTGGAAGATTTCAACGGTTGATCATAGTCCACCTGGATGTTTCCAATCCTGTATGGTCCTAGTCAAACCTTGTCTATTTGGTCTAGGTTTTATCATGTTAGCTACAATTCTTATAATCTAATCCGAATAGCTACAAAAACAAGTAAGCATTTTAAAAAGATAAATAAATCTATGTAAATGCTAAATTATTATATTGAAAACCTACCAATGTTATTAAAACTGAATCGAACTGATCAATTTGATTGATTCAACCATGAGTCCATAGTCTGATCCGGTTCACATATGAAAATTGATTTGTTTGTCTTGTGTATATGTATTTATAAAGAAACAAAAATTAAAGTGGTGGTGGTGGATAGTGTCATGAGTAGGGTTAGATTCGAAGCAAGTTTATTCAAGCTCAATACGAGCTTTGCTAACAAACTCAAGGAAATTGAACTAAATATATTTAAAAACCGATCACGAGTTGAACTCGAGCTTGACATATACGAACTCGAGCTAAAATATATTAAAAATCTTTTTTAAACAACGTTGCACAAGCCACAAAAGAACCAAATTCGAGCAAACAAGTTAGGCAAGCCTAAGCGAAGTTTAGCTTGTCTGCATGAACTTAAGCAGAACATGAATTCTTGTTCTTTGAAGTAAGCTGAATATGAACAAGTTATTCTTTAGGCTTAGTGAGCCCAAGTTGAGCCCTCAAAAATAAGTTGAGCCTTGTTTAGACTCGATTTAGCTCCAATCCAACCCTAGTAATGTGGGTGTTTCCGTCACACCAATGACACTAAAACAACACTTGTGATGCAACCAAGCTCCCCCAAACTTGATTTAGTAATACTCTAACTCTGGTTCAAGGTTTCTCAACTAAGTGTAAGGAAAACACTATAATATGCTACAGTGATTTCTGTACAACAGTGTTTCAACAAATAGAAAATAAATAAAAGAAACCACAATATTTATGGGGTAATCCTAACCTTTATTGATAAACTCAAAAATCATACAAAGGAATTACAAGCCACTCACTTGTATAAACTCTCTCACATCAGTTGCTCTCACTCACTTTGACTTAGCTCACAAATTTTTCATGTTTCACACATTAACTCTCATGCATCTCAACTCTCTCATAAATAATCTAATTACATGAATAAGTTTCCTATTTATACATAAAGGCATACACTTGGATAAGCCTACAATTTACAATTTAGAATCCAGCCACTAGTTCCTTAATTAGCTCCACAAATTACTATAACCCAGATCATGACAATTAATCCCCACAATTACTCTAGCTTGACTGTAGCTCAATCCATAATTAGATTCATCATGATCCCATCATTCTTGGCAATTAGTCCTACAAATCCCTCAAGCTTAATTTGCTCATATAATCTGCGGAATCTTGATCAAGCGGAATTATCACCACTGCCGCAAAATAGATCATTAAACTGACCTATCTTTTATGCTAATCCAACTCCTTCTAAATTCTAGCTTGAATTGATTAATGGCTCCTGTACAAGCCATGTAGCCAGACTGCTCAAACCTAGTCTACCCTATTCTCGCTAATCATTCATAGCTTTCATGTTAGGCAACTCGTTGTGCCAACCAATCTTGTTTTAGGTTTATAAGATGACAATCTAGCACGCTGACATGCCCTGCTCCAAAGCATTCATTTTTATAGGAAACCTCGCTTAATTAGCACAAACAGCTCTGCATAGATTGTTGCATGTGCCTTTGGCTAAACTTGTATTTGTGTCACCATTAAGTTTTGTCATGCCCTTGGACTTGATTTAATAATAACAAAGCATCCCGGGTTGTTTTTGCTCAAATGCCCACTCATTGGTCAGCGCTCTTCTAGCACACCTATCATTGTGCTCCAGCTCTGCTATCCCTGTGTACCCGCACTTGTGTTCACTTGCACACTTAGTGAAAATTAGCAACCAATCTTGCCTTTGGCATCTGTCTCAGCCAATAACATCCCAATTTGCTCTCATAGCCTCTTGGATAATCAGTTTTTCCATACCGTTATGCTTGCACACTGTTATGGCATGTCGCTTCAAGGTCTATAATCGAGTCTAGCCTGCCAACCTAATCACCTGTTCGCTTTTGGATTTTAAGGGTGTGACAAATAACATTTAAAAATTATGGTTGACTAGTTAATTGGGAATTAGGTAGTTGCTAGTAAAGATAAATAAATATTAATTAGAGAGAAAATAGTTGTTATTGAAAGTAAACAAATATTAATTGGAGAGATAAAAGTTAAATTGAATTGATTTTAGTGGGTTAAAAATAAGTTAATTATCTATACAAGTATTTTTAATAAGAAAAAATTAGATCAAATATTTTTTGTTTAAAATATATGAGTTATGTTTAAAAAATGTGATAAATATTTGATAATATTTGAAAAACACATAATAATTTAGATTTATTTGAAATGATTAAATTATAAACTAGTGAGATTTGACCATTACTTTGATTAAAAACATTGAACCTAACGATCTAATTAAAAACATTGAATCCAACAAGTTAATTTGATCATCAGCCTGATTAAAAACATTGAACTTGACCATTAATCTGTTTAAAAACATTGAACCCAACAATGTAATTCAACCATCAGTCTAATTAAAAACATTGAACCCGATCGATTTGGCCATCAATTTGATTAACAACTTTGAACCCAACGAATTGTTTCACTGGTTGCTTCATTGACCAACTACCAATAAAGGCCCATTGGGAAGCTAAAAGCCAAAAAAAACAAATTATAAAATTATATATATAATTTATCAATAAATAATAATGTTTCAATATTTTATTAAATATTATTTTATTTTTAATTTTTAATTATTTAATTATATAATAATATATTATTAATTGTATATAAAATTATGTATATAAACTTATTCAGTCAGTCGTAAATTTAAATTGATTGTTTCAAGGTAAATAGCCAGAATTTGACACATATTAAAAAAACAATAAAACTATATGTATTATTTTAGGTACACAAATATATACAATATATATGTGTCATCATATAATTGGATGATTTTAAATTAAGAATAAAACAATACCCAATCATATGATAACACATATGAGTATGTATATATTTGTGTACCCAAAATGGGTACACATAGAATTGCTCTTAAAAAAAAGAGTAACCAGCACTTTTCACGCATTGTTTGGTAAAAGAACACTTTTTCACCTCTAATTAGTATGAATAACATATTCCTACCAAAACTGTAACTCTGTTAAAGAAACAATCTGATTTGTATACAATTGCCGAAATACCCTTTTGAGGTGACTTTTTTCTTTTTATATGATGTCTCCGAAGAGACTGACTTTTTTATTATTATTTGTTTTTATTTATATAAAATTGCTTAAAAACAATTACAATTGCCGATATATGTTTTTTTTTAATTATTTTATAATAAAATTATACATATTTATTTCAAAAACATAAATATATATACATTTATATATAAATAATTTTAAATTAAAGATAAAAAATACTTGATTATGTGATAATATATATAAATATATATATTATTTTAAATTTAATAATTAAAATGTTCATAAATTTGTTAAAATTAAGAAACAGACACAACAATAATAAGATTCTCTGTATTATATCTTTATACTAATATATGAAATTGCAACAGTACATTATCATGAGAAAAGATACTGAAATAAAAAGATCGAAATCTTCCTGTATTGAATATTGACTCATGATCCCGTAATGTTAAAAGAACTGTCAAAACAAATATAATAATAATAATAATAATAATAAAATAAAATAAAAAAGTGAATTGTAGCAAATAAATAGTTTGAACTATACAACAATTTTTACCCAATGTAGTTTGTTTTCATTGTTTTCCTGAATCTAAGTCAACACTTCAATCTCTATACAGTTATGGTTTCAGTTTTACAAAACTTTGCATCTCTTTATAAATCATTTTTGCTACCGTCAACCAAAATCTGCACCTCAGAATATGAAGTTAAGACGAATCCCTCATTTCATTGAGTACCAGAACTGTGCCATCAAACCACACTACACCATAAAAGGTCTAATATAACAGTTAAATTTCATTGTTAAAAACCCATAAAACCGTAACTTTAGACTTTAAACAACGAAATTGTAGCCGCCACAAATGCCTCCGCTGCATTAGGTAAAAAGCAACGGTTTATACCGTTTAATCAATAGTAAAAATAACCGTTGCATTAATAATCCAAATGCAACAGTTTCAGTTACTAAAGGCAACAATTATAAAGAACTTTAGACAACAGTTATAAGTTATTTTAAGTAACGGATTGTATCATTTTTAAGCAACGACTATTTTACTAAAGCAACAATTATTAGAGAGATTAGGTGATGATTATATGCTATTTTAAGTAACAGATTGTATTTTTTTAAGCAATGACTATTAAGCTAATGCAACGATTATTAAAAACCATTAAGCAACAGTTTCAAATATTTTAGATGACAAATTGTGTCATGCTTAAGCAACGACTATTTAGTTATTGCAACGATTTGTAATACTGTAAAGACAATAATTTTAATGGTTAAGCAACAGTTATATATTTGTTGTTGCATTAGCTGTATGTATTTAATACAACAATTGTGTACATGATGCAATGATATTTTTATATATTTTTTTCCTTTTGCCCTATTTTAAATAAATAATATATGACCTAAAGATAATAAACTAAGTAATCAAATAAGAAATAGAATGATAACACAAAATCATGTATTGTAACAAAAGAATTTTTAATTCAAAGTCAAGAAATTCAAATTTGTATGATAAGTACTTAACATAAACACATTTAACATGTCTCATCATAATCAATAAAGAGAATTTATGTCCTTAGATAAAAGACGTCCTCAAAAGAAGCCTAAATCACAAGCCTCCTCCATAATCATAAAATGTTTACTCTTTTTCCAGCATCATCAATCACCATCCTTAAACAAAACAAAAAAAAAACAATTAAATTATTATTTAACCAAATATTAGAATATAAATTAACAAACTATTATATGCTCACATATCACAAAATCTATAACCCACCTTATATCTAAACTAGAAGCTTGTAAATATGATCCAATATGGTCAAATTCCACTACAACAACCAACAAAATTGAAGAAAAAACAATTACTTTACAACTTCCCATTAGTAAAACAAGTTAAATTGCAATTGGAAAAAAATTTATATTAAAGTGTCTAAATAATTGTCAAACAAGTTTATCATAATTATTTTATAAAATAAATGATATTAACTTTTAAAGAAAATAACATTTTTACCTTTTGTTGTTTTGTACAGTTGAACCACCTTGAAGTGAATTAAGTCCTACAATCAATGAACCAAGTGCATCCATATTCATAGTTGGGTTAACTTGTGCTATTTGATTCACAAGCACTGACAAGATCTGTTGTGCCATTGTTGCACTTTTAGCTTCCATCTTTTCTTTCATTTCAGTAATTTCTTTAGTCATTTTTTCCTTCTCAACTTCTAATTCTTCTTTCATTTGGGCAATTATTGCCCTTTCTGCTTCTAGGTTCTCCTTTACTTCTTTTTCCAATGTTGATTTTATGGATTCAATGCACTCCTCTGGAAGTTTATAGTTATCCTTTGATGGTCCTTTTCCTCTCAAGTCAATTGGTGTAACACCTCTCCCTATTAATAACACACGACCAGGTCGTTCTTGCCCCAATTCAGTTATAACTTATTCTAACATTTCACCACTTTCTCCTCGAGATTGCAACTCTTCAATTCGAGCCTATAAACCATAAAAAAGTTAAATTGCAAGTGTTATAATAACTTATGTTTGTAAATAAAATTAAAAAAGGTTGCTCTAACAATTTTGTTTTATGCTAAACATACTATTTTTTCTCTAGTACTGTTATCGCTTGATATACATGTCCTTCTTTTCTTTTCCGAGTAGCTAGATACATTTCAACTTTGGTAGGAGGTTCTTTGTTCTCCTTGGAATTTTGCTAAGATGTAATAACAAAAACAAGTTACAAGCAACGCATTAAAACTCAAATTCAAGTGAATCAATAACAAATTTTACAAAACTTACCAAATTATGGTAGATACATGCAAAACTTTTTGACCAGTAGTGTGCATATCATGTTGTTTTTTGCGATTTTCAATATTGATGTTAGTTATTTTCTACATAAAATCTCAAATTAGCAAATGACATCTCAATAAATATTCATTTATATACATGTCCAAAAGAATTTGATCTGCACATCTTCATCATTCCAATATTGAAGAAGCTCCTTAAAAATTAATTCTGAAATCCCTGGTGGATGGTTTTTCATTCTTTCTTCATCAGTTGCATATTTTTAAAGTAAGTCTTCTTTACTCTGCATTTGTGTGTTCGCCATGCATCTCCAATTGCATTCATCACCCATTTCTTACTTGCTATTGGAAGAATATATTATATCTCATTCTATTAATGAAGTATCTCTTTTATTCATAAACATTAAATAAAAAAAAAAAGGTTATTAGGTCTTACATTAACATATTCCCAAATTTGATCCTTTGATGGCATCTTCGACCAATTAGTATGATTTAATGGAGCAAGTTGTTGATTTCGTGCCACCGTACCAAGAAAATTTCTAAATTCAGTTAATGTTTCTTCATCAGGGCCTATGGGCTAGTTGTGAGCATTTAACATAATTGGCTTGCGATCTTCAAATTTCCTAAGTTGGATCTCTTTCATGAGAGTTGGACCCCTAGTCTTCTTTTTAACAAGAACTATGTGGAAAAACATGCATCAATAGTGTTTTTCATTATAACTTAAGAAGTAGAAAATGAAGAATATACAATGATAATTTACCTTGATTATCGTCAGATTGAATTGTTGTATCATAGGAGTAGCCTTCATTAATCTCCATCACACTCTCTTGGTGACGCTCATTATGAAAAGAATGATAATTAGGAGTTGGTTCTTCCCTAATCACTTCCTCTAAATGCTCTTCATTTTCTTGATGTTCACATGATTGTTGCCCTTGAACTTCTTTGCGACTTTTCAATTTGAAATAACTTGACAATGATCCAGCTGGACATAATGCTATTCTTTGCCCATTCTTCTTTGGACTTGGTTGCTTTTCTCTCTCCTTATTTATGCATATGAAAAAAAGATTAATAAAATAACACAATAACTAGAAGCTAGAAGCTAAAGAAAATAGTCAACAATATATAATATGTAGAAAAGGAAGAAAATAGTATTATATACCAATATTGCAGAGAAAAGATATATACAGTAAAAAACAAGAAAGACTAACGTAAATACCATGCAATCTCTAATGTAGTTGATACTGAATTGGACTTTTAGGCAATTGATTATGCTTTTCAACTTGTTGCTCCACCACTAAGTCATATGTCTCTTGTTGAGAATGTATATATTTATACGGTGATTGACGAACTGTTACTGCATAATTTGTTGTTGTATAACTGAACTTTCAGGACGTTCCTTGCTTTTTTCTGATTGACCTTTGGCTTTTTGTGGTTGTCCAACTGGTGCTGCTAGTGGTTCCTTACACTTTTGGCGAAGACTAATTGAAACTTGTTGCTCTTCAATTGATTGTTGTGACTTGTGGTATTTTTGTTTATCTTTTCTCAAATAAAAGGCCATAACACTTGCTGGTACGTATTTTCTTTTTTGTGCCTCTTGCTTTTCCTTTTTCATTGCACTATATCCATAAATATTTATCAAAAAATCATACCAGGTTGTTAACAAAAAATGAATTAAAGAGAATGAGTGCAACACAACTAAGATTAAAAATAAGAAAGAATTGCCTCTAAATGATAAAGCTTTCTTTCGAGTTTTTTCACAGTGAGTAACTTCAAAATATGAGTGCCTACAAAACCAAGAAACTCAAGTTACAAAAATTGTGCTCATATGCCTAAAAAATAGTATCATTTAGATAACATTAAGTAAACCATGCATTGGGCAATTAGAAACAAACAAAGAAATTAATTTATACAAACAAAAAAATAATAATAGGCAATTATAAACAAATGTTGTTTAAACTTTTAATAAGTCAATGAAGACATCATTACCAAAAAAACAAACATAATCATCCAGTAGCATCTATCCAATCCCAATTAGTGTCGTCAAAAGCTGAATCATTGTTTATGTTGTTTTCACTTGATATATTTGAAGGCATCTCAACGGCCATATGTGGTAAATCATTTCTACACCAATTGACATCTACCTCAACGTTATTTTCACCCAAGTTATAATTATCATCATTAATCTCTCCCTAATATGTCTCTTGCAGATTGCCATTGTTTTCTTCCACAAGATCATACAAATCTTATGGTACCTTCCTCATTACATGATGCCATCTTTTTCAATAGGATCTTTAACATTAAATACTTGATGAACTTGTGTTGCCATTACAAAAGGCTCATCTGCATAGCATGTTTTTTTGAAATTGACCTTTGTAAGTCCATAATCATCTTTTTCTTTTTGAAACCAAGTGCATTTGAACAAAACAATATTAAAGACTCCCCAATAATCTACTTCAATGATGTTATCTATTACACCATAATAATTAACATCACTTATTATTGGATTTTTATCTTTTGAACTTGCAAAACTTGGAGTCAATGCTGATAAGGTAACTCCACTATTTTGGGTCCTGCATTTAGCATTCCTTGTCCTAGTGTAAAACTTATAACCATTGATAAAATATCCAACAAACCTCCTTGCCACTAAGTTTGAACCTTTGGACAACCAAAAAATATGATTTGGAATATCAATAGCCTTTGAAACTTTATTTTGAAACCAAACTGGAAAATTGTGACTATGATTTTGTGCTCTTGCCCATCTACTAGCTTTAACATTACGCTCTGTCAAATTTCGATGTTCTCTACAAATGATAAAAAAAATTATGTTTATAAATAATAGAATAAAAGAAAAAGCATTAAATGAGGAAAAAAAAATATGGTTTAAGGGTTATCATCTTACGCAATATACTTCTCAACATCCTTATCTTCACAATTGAATAAGATATATCGCTGTGCCTGAAGTAAGGTTTCCTTATTGATATTTATGGCCTCACCCTTCTTTTTTCGTTTCCCCCAATCGGATGTCCTAATCTTGGAAAAATGGAAGATGAATTTTCTATTAAAGTGACACTATCATGATTCTCCTTATACCTATTCTCTTTTGTCTTCACTCCATCATGCAAATATCTGGAGCAAAATGTTAAACATTCTTCTGCTAAGTACCCATCAGCAATAGAGCCTTCTGGTTTACTCTTATTATTGACAAATCTTTTCAAATGACATAGATATCTCTCACAAAAATACATTCATCGATACATAACCGACCCACCAAGCCTAATTTCGTCTACTATATGTATAGGTAAATGCACCATAATATCAAACAAGCTAGGAGAGAAAATCTTTTCTAGTAGACATAATACTTCAGTGATTTCAGATTGTAAGTAATTTAAATCCTTTGGTTTCACCACTTTGCTACATGCACCTCTAAAAAAAGCACCTAATCTTATTAAAACAATTGCAACATGTTTTGGGAGTGTTTTTCTTACAACACATTGTAACAATTAATGCATGATGAAATGGGCATCATGGCTCTTGTACCCTAAAATCTTTCTCCCACCAACATCAACACATGTGAATAATTAGAGGCATAACCTTGTGGTAATTTTGCATCCTTCAAAATAGAACAAAAAATCTCTTTCTCTTTTGTTGTCATGGAAAAACATGCTTTCGCTAACAACACATGTCGACCATCATTTGCTATAGTTGGTTGCAATTCCCTTCGAATGCCCATGTCTTTTAAGTCATAACGTGCATTTATGTGATCCTTTGTCTTTCCTAGAATATCTAGTAGAGTGCCAAGGATACTATCACAAATGTTTTTTCTTATATGCATTACATCAAGATTGTGACGACATAAATTATGCTCCCAATATGGTAATTGAAAAAAAATAGACTTTTTTTTCCATGGAACTTCACTTGGTATTTTGATCTTTTTCATTGATTTCCCAAATACATTCTCAAAACCATTCAAAAGTTCTAACACATCAGTCCCTAACAAAGGAGGAGGGATTTTCCTAACTCCATATCACCATTGAAATATCTCTTATCATGTCTCCATGGGTGATCCTCAGCCAAGAATTTACGATGTCTCATATAGCAAGTCTTCCTACTATGTTTCAAATATTGGGAGCTCGTCTCATAATGACATGTAGGGCATGCAAATTTTCCCTTGGTACTCCACCCAGAAAGCATTGCATATGCTGGGAAGTCACTAACAGTCCATAACAAACATGCACGCATTTTGAATGTTTGATTAGTGGAAGCATCATAAGTATCTACACCGATTTCCTAAAGTAGCCTCATTTCTTTAATAAACGGTTGCATGTAGATATCAATATCTTGACCAGAAGAAGATGGTCCTGGAATAATTGATGACAAAATCAAATATTTTGGTTTCATGCAATGCCATGGAGGCAAATTATAATTAATCAAAATGATCGGCCATGTGCTATGTGCAATGCTCATTGTTCTAAATGGATTGAATCCATCACTCAAGAGACGCAACCTCACATTTCTAAGGTCTTGTGCGAAATGAGGATACAATGAATCAAATTTCTTCCAAGCTTCACCATCAGCTGGATGCCTTAAATTTCCATCTTTAGTACGATATTTTTCATGCCATGTCATGCAATCAACAGTTTTTTTACACATAAACAACCATTGAAGCCTAGGAATCAATGGAAAATATCTAAAAACTTTCTTAGGGATTTGATATCCTTTCTTAGATAACCTTTCCTGACTATTCCCTACAACATTTCCATTGGATTTTCATCTAGATGCACCACATACCTTACATGAGCTTAATGTCTCATTCTCATCCCAAAAGAGCATGCAATCATTAGGACATGCATGTATCTTTTGATATTCAAGCCCTAAGTCTTTCACCATTTTCTTAGCTATATTAAAAGATGTAGGCAATTTTGCATGGGGAAATGCCTCTCTAAGTAACTCTAGAATATTAGTAATCACCACATTACTGATTCCATGGATGCATTTCAAAAGGTATAAGCGAATAGTGAAAGATAACTTTGAAAATTTTGACAACCCGGATATAACTCTTCTTTCCCTTCCTCCAATAATTTAAAGAATTTCTTAGCCTCATCTGTTTGACCCTCTCTAAATTCTTAGTTACATGGAATATCTTCATTGATTACACCCCTAAAAGTGTCATGCAACAATCCATCTATATCATCACCCATATCCCTTTTGTCAGATTGGGCCATGTCATCTGTATTCATACTTGAATCTAGTACTTCACCATGAAAATACCAGTCATTATATCTTGGAGTTATTCCATCAATAATCAAATACTCATATACTGTGTTTCTACAATACCAATAATGTAAATGACACTTCTTGCATGGGCATAAAATTACATTCCCATGAGCTGCCAACACTACCACATATTGGGCTTAAGGCGACACTTATTTTGACTACACTTTTTAAACCATTGTCTAAAATAAAATAAGCAACGATTTTAATAGTGTTGTATTAAAAAATTAACAATAAGCGACGGTTGGAAAAAAAACCGTTGTATTATGAGATATAAAACAACGGATTTAATAGTGTTGTATTAAAAAATTAACAATAAGTGACAGTTGCAAAAAAGCTATTGTATTATGGGATATAAAATAACAGATTTAATAGTGTTGTATTAAAAAATTAATAATAAGAAACGGTTGAAAAAGAAACGAACATTATGACATATAAAACAACGAATTAGTAGTGTTGTACTAGGAAATTAACAATAAATTACAGTTGAAAAAAAAACGTAGCATTATGAGATATAAAACATTGACTTTAATAACTATTTTAATATATCAAAATTTTAACTATAATTTAATTAGATAGAAAATGTTATAGTACATCAAAACTATGATATTTTAGGAAGTTGAAAGATTCGATTCGTTTTTTAAACCAAACTTAAGTTAAAAGGTGTTATGTTTGGCTTGACTTTTATTTGACTTAAATTTATGAGTCAAATTAATTGTCGTCTTTAATTTTGATTTGATAAACTCAAGCAAAACTTGAATCGGATTATTTTTTATTCGAATCGACTTAAGTTAGAGATCTACGGGCTTAATTCAGTTCGTATCCACTCTTAAACAATTGTTAAGGCATCATTATTCTATGCATAAATTACAAATCTAAATAATAAATCTAACCCAAACTAAACCAATTTTAATTTGATTGAGTATGTAGAACTGAAGCTACCCTCCTATTTTTAGATACCAATTAACATTTCTCTAAGGCTCATAATTTCTTAAATGAATGGCCTATTTCAAGTCAGGCCAACAAACTAAATTGTTTTGTCAAGCCACTCATAAATCATTGCCGCCCACTCAGAAACCATTCCGCTAAGTGCCATCTCCTAACTTAACAACAATTCCATTATCTCAGCTTACCAAAAAAAATCTTTGTATTTCTAATTGATTTTGCTGTCATTTAACAATATGGTGTGCAAGGGTTGTGAAAGGGAAAGTTCATCTCGCTGCTACTCGTATCTTCACTCGGTACTCACCTTTCACTTGTTTATTTGCAAAATTTATTTATTTGGTTCAATTTTTTTTGGGTTTTTCTTAAACTTGGTCAAGATGGGTTTAAGAGAATAGCAATTGCAGTAACGTCTGTAGATAACATCAATTGTGTTAATATAAATATGAATATTTTGTAATTTTATTTGATTGATTACAAGACTTTACAATAGGGTTTGTGTATTTGTTTGTGGGCTTTCATTCACTTGATGGGTTAGTTTACACATATTTATCTACAACAAAGGAGGAGGGTCCCAATAGGCTTGCAGTTGTGTTTGCTTCTCTTGATTTAATATCTTTTATCATTGGCTTCTTTCTGATGTAGCTGTAGTTTAGATCTCCTATGATTGGTTATGCTATTTTGAATGTCTCTAGTCTTTCTATTATTCTTTTCACTATTGGACCACATAATGCAGGAATCAAGATTTAATATTAAATTACAAGGATTTTGTTATTTGAGATTCACGAAATTATTTAGAGTTGAAGTTATTTTCCAATTAAAAACTTAGGGTTATTTATTTTTCATGTTAGGAAAAGATTTCTTTTCTTATTAGATTATGATTTTGAGTTTGTATCTGTTTAGCACTTGACATGTATCACATAGGCCTTAAGTCATGTTTTGATATAGAAATTGATTCATTGATACTATACTGGAAATTTGATCACTCTCTTAGCTATCTTCTTGCTAATCCTTTGCCTATTGTCTTGTAATTTTTTTTAGAATCTCTCTCTTTTTTCTCCTCTTCTACCTTATTTTATACATCATTGCTTCTTTTTCATAGGACTTCTAATTTTCCATTATATACTTTATGAATAATAAAGTTTCTCATTTTTTATTTTTTTTTTTTGTTTAACTTCTAAAATGCTTTTGTGAATTCTTAGTTACTAAAAGTTTGTTTTGGTAGATGTTATTAATTGTCTAGGTCAAACACGTCTTGACAATCAATAAGTGGTGATGCTTTTGTATCACTTGTGTAATTGGATTACTTAATAATGCAAAAACATCTTTCTTAAGGACAGATTATATTGAAACAACTAACATATTGTAATTTATTAACATACTGCACTATTTCCTCTTTTAAATATTGTAATTTATTTGGCCTTATATTAATCGGTAAATTCTAGCAACACTATCATAACACATCTATCAATAGGGACCCCTTCATATTAAACCTAAAAAAACATGACAATTGTTAGATCAATCTTTTTTAATGTCAAATACAACTACTTAGACTTTTTCGCTCCATTCATATAGTTATATTGCACTAATTAGTTGTTTAGAGTTTTTTACTTCATTCTGAAAAACATGACAACTGTTGCATTATTAATATTTCATATTCATATTATCATTGTTAGTCAAAACAGGTCCAATACATGCATTCATTCATAAAGGTTTTATTTAATTATTTATCATGACAACTTTTTGCTTCATAGATTTGAGTTATTTATCATAGGATCATTAAAAGTTAATTTTTTGTGTATTATTTATATTTGCAGTTTATTAAGACATGGATAAAAGAGATAAGAGTTGGATGAATCTTCCTAGATATAGTGATAAATATATGAATTGGGTAAATGATTTTCTTAACAAGGCATTTTCCTTGCAATATCATACAGAAGCCTCTTACAACACAATCACAGTCCATTAAAATGAATAGAAGATCCACCAGTAACATAGAAACCAACTCCACCATTGACATGAATAGAAGCTCCAACAACAACACAAACTCAATAACACGAAACCGCACACCACCGTTAACATGAACAAAGCCAATAAATTTTGGGAGCGATCTGATTTTCCAATCACCCATGAGTCACTACGTGCGATGGCGAAAAACATTAAATTTTGCTCCGACGAAATGAACAAGAAGAAAAGCTATGAAAAAACAAAGAAATGAAGAGAGTTTGGAAAATATATCCACTAGAAGACAAAAAAATTAATGATGCTATGACAAAATCGTAGATGTGTTTGACTCTACAAGCTTAGTGCCCAGTGCTGCTACTTAATTCGATTTATTTTATTAAAATGAAATTATGTAATTACCCTTTTATTTCAAATTTCCGTTAACGGAGTTATAATTTGGGTAGGAAAATGTTATTAATATTAACTAGAGGTGTAGTAAAGGTATTTGCATCAAACCTTGGATAGAAAAGGGAATTAATTAACTCTTAAAAATCGTCAGTACTTTAATGGGACCAGAAAGACGAACATTTGACGCGTGTACAGATTAGAAATCGTGAGACCCACAAGTTGGTGCAATAATCTAATGACTTTTTTTTTATCAAAAATGCATGATTAATACTTCTAATTACGTGGCAATTTATGGATCATGCATATTTAAATGAGGGGATAAGATAAAGATTTGTTTATACAAGTCCATAAAACTTTTTTGTTGTTTTTTTTTTTTTTTTTCTAAGAGAATTCAATCTAGCTCTCTAGTCTTATTTGTTTTTTCTTTAACGCTTTATTTAGGGATGGATCAATTGCTTAGGAATATTGACTTAGTGTCTGATAGAAAATTACGACCATTTTAAAAAGACTTAGCTAATAAGAGAAAATAATTGTGGTAAATTTGTCTGCCTTTCTTTATAGCATAATTAAGAAACTTGTTACTGCTTCTCATATGCTGCTTCTCTAGCTCACAATCAAGCTCTTTTAGATCTTCAGGATCATCGCCAAATGAATAATCAACAAACTATAGCATTTATAAATGGCTTTCTACATAAATCATGGCCATGAACTACGTCATTATCTGAAAATAAAGACTCTGTTATTATAAATGCAACACATGGAAGTGAATAAAAAATCAACTAAAACAAATATACATAGATAAAAGAAAGAAAGAATAGGCAAAGTAATATCTATATATAGAGAAATTTAAATAAAGAAATCATATATTCCTGTAAAAAAAACAAATAGAGTATATATTTATGCTTGATTCAGGAATGTTTCTGTTTTCCTCAAAATTCGTTTTCTGCATAAAATAAAATATCAACTTATAAAGATGTGAAATTAAAATTTAATAATTAAGAATTATATTAATAATTATGCGTGGAATCTTTATTCATGAACCAGCTTTCCATGGCGTATTCTTCCTAGCAATTGTCATGACGATATTGAAAAATAGCATAATCCAATCGCAAAGGTTCTACGTATGGTGCTGTAACCACACGTCTTCGAAATACCGTGGAAATAATGACAATAAAGAAGAATTAGTTTGGCAAATTAATAATGAATGGGTGCTGTAGAAAGTGATAATAAATTATCTCGGAAAGCCGACTCTTGTGGTCACAAATGTATATCAGTAACGTCATGCACTCGCTGAATGATGTCTTTTATGTGGAAAATGTTTTATAATGAATGACTCTGGAAGAAAAGAGGCTATGCAGATTGTAAGTGTGGAAGCGATAGGTTGATTAGTGGATGGCTATTATATATCACAGGAGGAGGAAATAATAAAGTGGGCATGGATATTATGGGTTATTCTAGTAAGAGAGGGACTAGAGATCTGTTTGTGGGGGAAGAGGGGCCAAATTATTTGGAGAAAAACCAAACAAAACCATGCTTGCGTGTCTAACGGGGCTTTCGGTGAGAAAATGACATACGTATAGACCCACATTTTGTAGCTAATGAATGAGTTTGCGGGAGTGTTCAACTTCCTCAGGGACCAATAAAATGGACTCCTCCTACCTCTCTCGTTTTCCCTTCTTTATTAGTTGGTTTCGAGTCGCCTCAATCGTCTGTATTCCCCCCGTTACCAACCAAGCACAATATACTTTCCGATTTGCCATACTAACTAGTATTTCGTGTAGGACCTACGAGGGTTTATCTGGATTGTCTAATTTATGATTGACTCCCAGAAGAACTAGGATTCGGACCGTCTCACCATGGCCAATTTTCTAACCCGAAATTTTATAAAATTGTCACTTGTGATGCAGTCAAGTCCTCTAACTCAGCTCAGCACTTCACCCAAGTCGTATGGAAGTTTCTACTAAACAAACACGAGCACCATTACACAATAGTTCATGTGTCTGCAATTCTCGTGGACACCAAGTAAATTATAGAGCACAAATTACAAAAAGGACCATGCACCGATGCATGTTCATCCTCTCTACCTCCCTTTCTCTTTGTACAAATAGCATACAACTCTTATATAGAAGAAACAAGGCAGTTACAAAAGATAGTTTGCAATAATTGAATTTGAACTAAGGCAGTTTATACCCAACTGCTCCATTATGATCATAAGGCACTTTGCCTTCAAAACTCCTCATTTTAGACAAAGCAAACTGCCTGCACACTCGGCAGCCTTTCCCTTATGCTAACACAACATTAACTGTCCATGCACACTCTTGCACTCCTAGCACTTTCTGGTTTTTCCATTAATAAAATGTTAATGGATTGTATTTCTTGTATATGAATTCATGTACAAAAAGACTAGTATTTACACTAGCATACAACAAGGAACTAAAAGGAAAATACAAAAAAAATTAATTGATTGATTGCTTGATCTTTGGGATTGATTGATTGATTAATTGATTAACTGCTTGATAGTTAGATTGAAAGCTTGATTGGAATGGATTGCTTTAACATCCCACCTTAAACTCAAGGAGGCAAAATTGATGTCATCTTAAGTTGCTAACAAAATTAGAAAACCATCCAAGAGGATAAAACTTGGTAAAAATATCAGAATGTTGATCTGCAGAAGGAACTTGATGAAGGTGTAGAATGTGTGCTAAAACAAATATTGTTGAACAAAGTGACAATCTGTCTCAATATATTTTGTACATTCACAGAAAATATCCTTATGAGCTATTTGGATAACACTTTGATTGTCACAATAGAGAGGAGTGGTAAATGTCTAAGGTATGCCCATATCATGCAATATCCACTGTGACCACAGACGTTCAGAGATGGTATCAGTAAGAGCTTGATATTCAACCTCGGTACTAGATCGTGAAACAACATATTGCTTCTTACTATGCTAAGAAGCCATAGAATCCAGAAGATAATAAAGTGTTTATTAGTTGGATTATCAACCTAATTAGGATAAAAATAAGCTTGCAATGCCAATGATGATGAGGTGGAGAAATGTAATCCATGGAACAAAATGCCTTGACATATCGTAAGATACGAAACATTACAACATAATAAGTAGATCTAAAAGCTGACATGAATTGGTTGACAAGATGTACAACATATGCAATATCAAGACAAGTTACGATGAGATAAACTAAGCTTCTAACTAATTTACTATAAAGAGTTGGATCTCAAAATGGTTCACCATCAGTAGCATACAACTTGACATTTGTCTCAAAAGGTGAATTGATTGTTTTAACATCAGTCAGTTCAACTTTAGAAAGAATATCAAAATAATACTTATGTTGTGTGAGATAATACCTATAAAAACTTGAAGATACTTCAAGTCCTAAGAAATAATTGAGAGATCCTAGATCATTCATATCAAATTATTAACTTAAAAAGATCTTTGGATCTGGAAATTCCTATAAGATCACTACCAGTAATAATTATGTCATTGACATAAAGAAGCAATGAAATAATGTCAAAATAAAGTTGAACAAATGAAGTGGAGTCATGAGGACTAGAAGGAAAACCATTGTTAAAAGTCTTGATAATTTTGAAAACCATGTATGTGGAGTTTCTTTTAGTCCATACAAG